>NC_022016.1:27913685-27926056 GCF_000317375.1 Microtus ochrogaster
CACACAAAGACCAAAGAGGGGTCTCAGGGAAACAAGAGGGACTGAAGTAGCACCACCTGAGGACAGGAGTCTCTGAACTAATATATATATATATATATATATATATACATATATATATGTATATATATATCAAATTGTGACAAATCCATTGAAAAATAAAAATTTTCTTTCATGGTAAGTGTAAGGAGACAAAGTCACTTATATACATATAAAAAGAATAAATATATGTTTTTTTGATCCTTTTGTTCTCACTTCTTAACACTTCTTTTGAGGACACTCACAAAAATCTGTATATATAATATGAATTATACTTATATGTACATTGTTAGTCATTATAGCCGTTTTCATTGTAAAATACAGCAAATGAAGACATCTATTCGTAGAAGGTGGTTGAATAGCCTATAAAGCTCATGAACAAGGACAAGACAGTGGATAATGCTCTGAGCCTCTGAATAATTCTTTATGGAAAGGCTTAAACACTGAAGGTTAAGGAATATTTTTTTGTTGGATTTTATGCCATCCTTAATAATTGAGGGTGTGTTCTCTGGAGATATAAAGGAGCAATTTAGCTTCCAAAGCCAGGAGTCAGATGGACTTCTTCAATGCTAGATATATATTTTTATCTAATCATTTTTACAGGACTTAATTTCCCATATTTTCCTATATCTGCTACTGTCATTTGGTTATATCATGGCTCAGTTTACTAACTGTATATCCTAAAATTACAATCATTTAAATGGTTGACTAAATGAAAGAAATTTTCATTTAAACAGTTTTCACCTGATCTAATCTCCAAAGGTCTCGTAACATGCAAAGCTATTTACTGAGGTTGAGCTCAGAAGGAAAGAAAAATGGGGGAAAATGCTGCTTACCTTTAACTTTCATTATGTTTAAAAAGGGGGTCAAATTCTTGAGAGAATCATACCTTTATCCCAGAAAATTCTTTAAATAAAGATTGTTAGGCCGATGGGGGAAAAGTTATAGGAGTAACTTTGAGCTGTTTTTCTTCTTTAGACTTAAAACTCAAGCCA
This sequence comes from Microtus ochrogaster, assembly GCF_000317375.1. NCBI lineage: Eukaryota > Metazoa > Chordata > Mammalia > Rodentia > Cricetidae > Microtus > Microtus ochrogaster. The sequence continues at coordinate 27,914,717 of NC_022016.1, forward strand.
TTCAAATTAACAGTTGTGCTGTTAACAGTGAATGCCTGTTAAAATGAAGCAGTTAATCACCAGGAAGGGCATATTAAAACTGTTAATTTGTAGGTTTGAAACTTCCTTTTAATTAGAGCTGTAGGAAAAGTTTCCTGTTCAAAGCAAAGCTGGTGTCTCATGGCTCTCTGACACCCTTGTGAAATACCACAAAGAAAAAATCCCTTCAGATAGGAGAGTAGGGGTGAATAGGGGAAATTGGAGTGTTTAATTTGGGAGGATTAAGCGTTTCTCCACCTCTGTTCCCCAACCCCAGCCTTTGAAAAGGCTAATAAAAAGTAGACTAATCAGTAAGAGGATGTGTTTGATTTCTGGGAGATTTAGAAACCACCTGACTGAGTGAACATTCTGCAGACTGAGTAGGTTTATTCTTAGACACTGTAATATTTTTAAAGGAAAAATAATGAAGGAGATACTTGAAGAAAGAAGGTCTAAAAAGAGGGCATTGTGCAGTTAGAATGCATATGTTTTTGCTTATATGTGGATATTAGGTGTTAAGTCAATGATAGCCAAGGTACAATCCACAAAACCACAGACATTAGGTATAGTATAAGGGACTAGAAGAGACAGACAGATCTCATTTTGAAAAGTAAATAGAATAAATACTAACAGATGGCTGGATGGAGGGAGTGGAATGAGTGAATCATGTTGGGAGCAGGAGAGCAGGGGGAGATAAGAGAAGGAATATGCAGAAAGAGTTAAAATTAAGGGTCATTTGAGGAGTATTGGGAAAACCTAACACAGTCGGAGCTTCCTAAAGATAAGCATATATGAAAATGATCTAACTGAAATTATCAAACAATAGTGAGGACAGAGCCATCTCTCATCATCAAATGAAGTTTACGCTGTAAGATTTGGTTACATTTTAAAGGGATTCCAGGGGAATTCCCCAAACATTCTCGGATGTTTGTTTCCACAAACTGATAGCATGGCTCCAATGCTGAAGACAACACATATACAATTCATTGAATAAAAGAAAGTTGAGCTGATGCCTGCGTAGAGCCTTCACCCTGTGCTCTGACACCTTTGGTACAGAAAAGTATTGTGTAGGTTACTAAAAGACAGATATGAACACCAATCCAGTTATTTAAAAAAAGCTTGTAGGAGTAACCAATCAATATCTGAGTTAAGACCCATTCTTTCCACGATATACAATCTTCACCTGATACTGCTCGGGTTACCAAGAACATAAGAAGTCCAGAGACCTATGGTAAAACCAGATATTAATGTTCTAAAAGCAGAAAAATGGCAATAAAATAACTCCATCAAATCCATTCCTTCATGTCTCAGGGAACATTGTAGAAGAGGAGGTAGAAGGAGTGTGAGGGCCAGAGAGGATGAAGGACACCAAGCAAACAAACTCATCTAAATCACATGATCAAAGCACATATGAACTCACAGAGACTGAGACAGCAGGCACAGGGCCTACACCGACCTGCACAAGTACTTTGTTAATATATTATGACTTCGAATATAGTGTTTTTATAAGATTCTTGAGTGTGTGAATGAGTGAATCTGTGTTTCTTGTGCCTTGTTTTATGTTCTTTTCCTTCTTTTAGTTTGTTTTCTCCAATTCCAATGTGTTAGTATTGTTTTATTTTTTTAATTATTACCTCTAAAAGCCTCTTTGTTTTCTAACTAGAGACAGACAGAACTGGAGTAGAGCTGGATGTGATGGCAGAACTGGAAGGAGTAGGGGAAGAGGAAACCATAACCAATATGTACTATGTGAGAAAAAAATTATCTTCAATAAAAGGGGAAAAGGTAAAAATAAAATAGAAAAGAAAAAGAAGGAAGGAAATAAAGAAAGAGACCTAGGCTGTATGACCTATTTCTTTTTTATATTTTCAATTATTATGTGATGTTATAAACTTATTTATTAGAATGTACTCAGTATTTAGAACATTTCTATTTTTATTGGAATTACTTTTTATTGTATGGTATTTTCAAAAAAAGGTCAGTAATATGAGTGTATGTTTTTGCTGAATTTATTTTATTTTATTTTAATGGTTTTTCAAGAAAGGGTTACTCTGTGTAGCCCTGGCTGTGTTGGAACTCACTCTGCAAGCCAGGCTGGGCTTAAACTCAGAGATGTTCCTGCCTCTGCCTCCTGAGTGCTAAGATTAAGGAAGGGTGTGTACCACTGCCTTAGGCATGTTGAGTATGTTTCATGACATTAGACTTGAGCTGGCATTTGGCTTTGTCAGTTCCTCTGATTCTAGAATTGATGGGAAGGAAGCTCATAAAATGTAGGTTCTTTAGACATGGCAAGTAGAAATTGTGAGATAGTAAGTTTTTGGCAAGCCAGGTCTATAGATGTCCTGGGGTAAGTGTGTAAGTATCTTAGGTATCGATTATGTGGGTCAACAGACAATGACTTTGACATCTACTTTCCTTGACTCACATAGTCCAGGATGGTTTTTGCCCCTGAGTTTTCTATGTGTTTTAGGAGGAACAGCATCAATCCACCTCTAGAAGTAAATGATGGTTTCAACTATGATGCAATTTTTAAGTATTAGGAGCTGAAAATAATAAAGATGAAACAGATTTGAATGTGGGTATATTTAAATCAACTAATTAAATAAATTACAGGTTGTAAAAGTAAATAAATTATTAATGCAACAACTAAAATTAGGAACAGACAAAATGTTCTCATGAACTTTTAATTTTATTTGCAAATGAATCAAATTCAGTAGCCAGTTGTGAGAAAACATCAGACCGGTTGTAAACTCTAGTCCCCACAAAGTGTCAAAATGAGGTTTCCCTTACTATTATGACTTTCCAAATATTAAAACTGACAAAAAAAAAGGAAAAAAAAAAAAACCCAACAAACCGGGAAAACAACAGGTCCCAAATCAAGGGGCCCGAACCAATTTGGGAAAACCCAACAAAAAAATAAAATAAGAATCAAAAAAAGAAAAAAAGAAAAAGTAAGAAGGAACAAAGAAAAAAATTTAAGGGTGAGGGCAACAAAAACCGAAGAACCGGCCTTTTTTTTCAAGTTCAAAAAAAGAATTTAATTGGTGAAACCCAAAAAAACAAAAATCAAGAAAAGGGGAAACCAACGCCAAGAAAAGTTAAGGGCCAAACAATCCGGCAACACCCGGCCCTAAAAAAAGGGGTCAAAAGGAAAACGCAACAAAACAAAAAAAAAAGAAACCCCGGAAGGAAGAAACGGCCTGGGGGCAACTCCCCCCCTGGCAAGGCAAAAGAAACCCCCTCCGAACCCCCATTTGACAGAAACACATCAGATTCCTGATAACACAATAGTTAGAAATTTCCCCGGGCTGTTCCCAAGTTTGTTACTTATGAAAAATACGGAACTGAAAGTTTCCCCCATTTCATTATTTTCCAAGGAGGCTACAAAAGGTGATAGTCATTCTACCATGGAGCCGAGTGAGCTTCCCCTATCCCTACCTGACACTCCAGAACCCTTCAGAGGTCAGAGTTTCTACTACAAAATGCATTTCAGAGAAAGCTGGTCAGCAGAACTCTGAGATGGACGGAGGGGCAGAATGCTGTGAAGGCACAGAGTAAAGAACCCCAAGAAAGTGTTGGTGCCATTTCCATTTAATGAGCCAGTAGTAAAGTGACCTAATGACTTTGGCTGTGATCACACAGCAGGAGGTTTCTATGGAACTGGGTGAGGACAGATGGCGATCAGCTGGTATCCTCAGGTCCACTGTGTCCGAGCAGCTGCAGCCAGCTCCCACAAAGACTTAAGACTGCGGGGTATAACGGAGGTACCTCTTGCCAGACGGGAGATCTTTGGTGAAGACTCCTTTGGGAAATAGACTTTTGGCTTCCTCTTCAAGGATAGTGGGCAGGACCATGACGCTCTCGCCCTCCTTCCAATCAACCGGGGTAGCAAACCGTTTTGTTGCTGTCAGCTGGAGAGACTTAATTACTCTGAGAATCTCATCAAAGTTCCTGCCAGTGGTGGCTGGGTAGAGGATCGATAGCTTCAGTTTCTTGTCAGGGCCAAAAATGAACACCACACGGGCCGTGACGGGCATGCCCTTTTCATCCTTCTCTGACGGATCCAGCATGCCCAAAAGGATGGCAAGTTCCCTCTTCTTGTCATCAATGATGGGGAAAGTAGCTTTTCTGTGGGCTCATCACCATTGTAAGCATTGATGTCCTTGCTCCAGGCAAGATGGTCCTCAACACTGTCTATTGAAATAGCGACCATCTTAACATTCATCTTGGCAAACTTTGGCGCCAGCTTTGCCGCTCTGCCAAGCTCTGTGGTGCACACTGGGGTAAAGTCCCGTGGGTGAGAAAAGAGAATGCCCCATGAGTCTCCCAGGAAATCGTGGAAGCGAATTGGGCCGATGTTGGTATTGGCCTCAAAGTTGGGGGCTTCGTCCCCGAGAAGCAGCCCTCCCGGCATGGCAGCAGCGGTGACGCGAGGCCTGAGGAGCTGTCTTAATGAGTCATGGCATTAGGAAGGTTGAGAATCACTGCAGTAGAGAAACTCCAAAACACTGTTCCCAGGTCAAACACTCATCGTTTGAGGAGGCTAGAGTTGAAAGGTGTTTTGAAACAGAACAAAAAGAGTTTGTGTATGAACATATTGAACATTTACCACTCATTTTATGTCAAGGCACAGATGTTTCTATAGGTCCTTAGATCTGGGAAAACATATGGAACATATCAGATATCTGGTAAATATTTCATAAATGTCATCAATTTTCACTAATATTCTATTATTTAATACCAGGTGTGGGTATTCCCCCTAGACCAAGTGGGAAGTGTGAACTAGATAAAAATTCAACTCTTAAGTCCACAGTATTTAATTGTTTACATTGAACATCTTGTGGGATCAAACAGTTACTTCTCTTAGTCTTCGTTCAGTTATGGAGTAGGATAGATATGTAACTACCCCAAATCATGTTTTATATATTCAATTAGTGTTTGTAACACATGTGTCATAAAATATATATTGTACGGTGGTTCAGCTTTATATATAATTAATTTCTACTTCACAAGGAAAACTCAACATTCCAATCACAAATATGCCAAGTATTAGTTTAACTCATTTCCAGTGTCAAAACCAGAAGGTCAGTTTATGCCACTATGCTACAATATGTGACCAGAATAGTTAGGGACACAACATGCATTACTGCTAGAAACAAGAAAAGAACACTCATATATGGAAGCTACAGGAATTATTAGAATTCTGTAAGGTATGCTTATTCAAACACAACACAACATTCACATACATGTGCACATGCCTGCATATCTTAATCCAGGAGAACATAACAATATGATAGCATATCTAAAGTGGATAACTGCTTGCAGGCAATATATTTTGAGTATTCAAATTTCACATTAGTGATTTTTAGATTATTTCTTTCTGGCCCAAGCTTTAAATGACATCTAAGCATGTCTTTAAAAGCATCTTACCAATTCTGAAATGCTTTATGTTTGTTTTTATTTATTATGTTTCCTGAGATTTCTGTTTTTCTTTACTATATCTTCATTTGCCCTTGAGCTAGCTACTAAAATTAGTTACAAATGTTTGATACTTAAAATCTATTCATATTAATTTTTATTTCAATTATTTTATTGTAATTAAGTTATTTGCACAGCATCACATACTTAGAATAATTTTAATATATGAAGCTAATTGAAAATATATTGAGAAATGTTTATGGTCCAAAGTATGTTCTGTCCTGATGATTTTATTCACTGGAAAGAAGGAGAAGGACAATGCTGCTGACTTGGGGACTCTGCCTAAAGAACTTCTTCAATTAAATTAAAGAAATTCTTTAATTTTGCGACAGGCACATATACCAGCTACAAGTTTTCCAATGTCTATTTACTAAAATTAGCTATTAATAGTTATCTTGGTTTGAATATTTCATTTTATAACTATATTTCTATATTTATATTTCTAAGTTTAAAGCTCTTTCCCTTTTAATGACTTATCAGTATTATTCTGTTGTTATCTAATTTGTAGTATTTCTGATGAGAAGTGTGATTCCATTCTATTTTTTTCTTTTCTACATCAAGTGTTTCTTTTGGCTAATTGTAATGTTTTACTTTAATAACATTTTCTAAATATTTAATTATTATATTTCTGGGTGGATTCTTCCTAATTTTTCTTCTATTTGGTTACCATTCATATCTTGGACTTTTAGTCCTTAAAATATATTTTCTCCTTTAATCATTAATTATTTTGGTACTAATGAAGAATGCTTTTAGATTTGTAGCCTGTTATTCATTTCATATATAAAACTTTTGTCTCTATGTATCTAATCTATTTAAAATATCTTTAAAAAATTATATCCATAAATTCATATTACTAATAAAATAAACTGCACCTGTGATATGTATGTGGTGAGTGTATTTTTAACATTTTTAGATAGTAAGTGAGACATCTTTCTGTTTCATTTTCTTTACTTTTTTTCATATATATTGGTGGTATAGTCTTCCTTCAGAATATATAACAATTTTAATTGGCTGTTAGCCATTATGAATATTCTTTTCTTGAATTCATGATTGCTGAGTGTCTTTGAAATGTACCAGATTTTTTTTTCTTGTAGGCAGTTGTCTATAACTTATTCCTTAATAGAGTATTTTTTTTTTGACTTCTCAGGATCATTTTAGATAGAGCAAATTTAACCTTTATAATAAAATCAATACATTGCCCCTTCTTTACATGGCCCTGGGAAAGTACTACTTAAGTGACTATAAAATTGCTGGACTTTCTCTACAGTATTTTCAGCAACAAAACTGATTGCCAGTTCTCTGAGAATTGTTTTTAATATAGTAGTCTCATTAACTGTTTTTTTTCCCTTACAAGTTATTGTTATGAAACACATTTGGATATTTATCTTGACTTTGCATACTTATATCCTTATATCCACACATATATACCCATGGCTATTGATGCTACTTCTCTGTAGCATTCTCAATTCTTTGCCCAACCTCTACTTCTGAATGAATAAAAGAAGACAGTAACTTAATGATTCATTCCAGTCATCAGGTGGCTGATTATCATATCATTAAAGCTTGTGAAGGAAAAATAATATTTTGAATTAATTTACCTCAGGGCAAAAGAACAAGGTACTTATTTATAGATGATCAAAAATATCGTTTCCACTTTATTATGGGGCACAGATTGAACTTAATTAATGAATAGCAAGAGGAAAGGATTATTGTTCTTGAAGAGTGGTTAATTTTGACCCATTATGTTAAATGGTTGTTTATAGCATTAATTAACATAACATCAGTTGACAAAACTAAGCAGCAAATTGTTGTAAAAATATTTCAAGATTCACCAAACTTTTGGACTAAGAACTTTAGTTTACATTGTTTTAGAATGTACTCAAACAGCATAAATATACATTTTAGCTAATGAATCCTAGTTTGAAAAATAGAAGACATCTCCAGTATCTAACATCAGGGATGAGATTTTTTATCATTTTTTTTCAATATATTTTTTCAATAACTCTAAAAGAAACTTTAGGTATAAAGTGATCTGCATATACTTGAAACTTTAAAGTAAAGTCAGAATATGATTGAAGATTATTGCACTGGTACTTTATCAAATGCCTAGAGAACACATCTCTTAAATCTGTATAAATTATTCCATTCTAGTAAAAATAGATTATTTTTATCTATTTTATCTAGTAATAATAGATATTTTTATCGTAGTTGGTCTCGCATCCTTGAGAAATGGCACAGTACAGACTATGCCTGTCCTAATTCATATTTTATTTACCTAAATATTGTGAATCATGCTAATTTTGATCCTGATAAAGATTAAAATAATCAAATGAAGAAAATGTCCATTAAAATTTCTTATCTTAATTGCTCAATAAATACTCAAGAGACCTAGCTTATGAATCACTATTTTGGCTTCTCACCATCAGTGATAGTTGAAGTCTTATTATAAAATATCCCAGGCACTAGAGAGATGTCTCAGTGGTTGAGATCACTCGACACTGTTTCAGAGAAGATGGCTTTGCTTACCAGAACCCACATGTCCTATCACTACTATCTCCTACTCCAGTCTCAGGGGAACCCAATACTCTCTCTTGTCCAGTGCACCAAGGAACATACATAGTGCACAAATATAGATGCAGGAGAAACATTCATCCACATAAATTAAATAATAAACAAAATTTAATTTTAAAAATCACCTTGTGAGAATAAGTCATTTACAACTAAATAAGTACTGGGCTTTATTGTTTACAAAGGTATATTTTACTTATAGCAAATATTTAGTATTTCATTTGGTTATGCCATTAAATATAGTTCACATTCCCTCAAAGTGTCTCATTTTTACCCCATTTGTCATTTTATTTTCTCATTTTACAATAGATAAAAATATCTCACTGTGACTTGAAAGCAAACACTAGCAATGAGACTCATATGCTCAACGTTCTAAGATGAAGCATGTAAGTGCTTATATTACAACAATAAATGAGCATTAGATGATAAAAATGTCTCAATTTACCTTAAAATTCTTGGCTACATTAATCAATTTTTCCCACCTTTTATATTTGAGCCTCTATCGAGAATAAGCAAGCACTATCGTGTGAAGAGATAAATAACATTAAATAGAAGTAAATTTAGAATGAAATATTGATGAAAATGCTTATCTCTTATACAGTATTAGGACAGTCACATAAACTACTTCTTAATTTAGTTATTTGGGATCTTAATTTTATTGGGTTATAAATACAGAAAATATGGAATATATGCAGTAAACAAACAAGAAGCTCAGTTCACTAAGGTGAATTAATAAGTTAGATGTCTATTGTGAAACTCAAACAATAAGCAGGGACACGGATATTTTTTTCTGGAGGATTTAAGAACACCACTATGCCTAGAAACTTGAAATAATGAAATCAGTACCATGGAGAGCTCCGACTGAGCAAAAGCTTTTTTTTCCCCTTAAACTTAATGATTTATTTATTTACTCTCTTATGAATTTAATGATACACTGTACAGTGTGAACCATTGATCTAAGCATCTTATACATTTCAATCACTCAATGCCCTATGGAGTGCTCTATTATTTCTTATTTGCATATGGAGAAACTGATGCAGATAGCAAGTCAGTTACTTATACAAAGTTCTGTGGCTACTAGTTGGTATGACAGGGACATAAGTCTGGCACAGTTTGTCTTCTGTACTGACCATTTCATATACATGGTCCCACCAGGAAGATTGTTGAGCTATATATTTTTCTCCACTCCCCTCTTTTCCTGCCCCTCCTCTTCTAAACTATTTCTAAGACAGTCTTTAAATTCTGCAAAGTTTTTTTTGTTTTTTTTTTCTCTCTTTTTTTTTGCCTACTTCTATGCTATATTTGCTTGTTTCTTTTTTTTTAAAGAATAACGTAGACACTGGAGAGATGTTTTGAAACCTATTGCTCTTGTAGAGGATCAGGGTTTGATTCCCAACACCCACATGGTGGCTCCAGGTCCACGGGATCAGATGTCCTCTTCTAGTTTATATAAGCACTGCACGACATGGTGCACAGACACATAAACAGGCAACATACCTATAAGCACAATTAAAAGCTAAACAAATATACCAATAAAAGAATGCCCCTGTAAATTGGTGAGGGTTTTTGGTTCGTCATCATTTCTTCCCCTTGATAGATAGACAGGTTTTCCAAAGGTGCAGTAACTTCCTACACCAAGAGTGTTTATTCATGCACGGTAACCTAGTATTTTTTGAATGATGTGATATCCTACTGGAGTATAGTCTGGTTCCTTCTTACCACAAAATACTTTGATTAACTAGAAGTAGACACAAAAGTCAATATTTTCAGTTTAGAATTATGCCTATTCTATGCAGGAAGTAATTTCTTATCTTCAGGACATGCATTATCATCTCCTCTATTTGCTCTATAGCAGAAGTATGTGATTTCCACGAGATTTGTTGTTGTTGTTGTTGTTGTTATTGTTGTTGTTATTCTCCCAATGGTCACCCCTGTGACAACTCCTACAGATTTTGTGTTTTATCAAATTCTACAAACAGGGTATTTTCTTTTATATGAGCACTTTTATATTTTAGTCAACTGCATGAGAATAGTACTTGCAATATACAGCATTTCCACTAATTAAAATAGCAATCATTGAAGTGGGCCATGTGTATTTTCTAGTTTTAGGCATATTTAAAAAGGAAAAGACACCTAATAGAATTTCATAGAGTGAGAAAAATGTTCACTATAATTTGCCACATGATGAGAGTGATGAATAATTTATAATATTAAAAGTAACAGGCAAATGTTATTTTAAGAACTCGTCCCCAAATTATTCTCAGGGCAGGCAGATTTGGATGTACTTCAGCGCTTTATTTGCTGTGATATTAGTAGTCTAAATATGCTGGAAGGACAAAGGACACAGCTAGGGAGCTGTGGCATGACAGACCTAAGATGATAGTAAATGCAGTCACAGGCCAGTACCGTGTATACAACGATGACCTATGTAAAGGGTCCAAGGAAAAACATGGCATAGAAATGTTTAGAAATGTAAATTTATGATAAAATTGTGTTAATGTCTGACAATGTGATGCCATGCATATTATGTCAATGTATCCATAGACAATCAATTTATTTTGAGTCTTGAGTTACTCCTTCTTGAAAAGAAAAATCTCGGGTAAGAAAATTGTAGTTTTGCTTAGGGATAATTTGGAAAGGAATTATATGGCCAAAAGCACTACACATGGATTACATAAAAAGTGGCCTAGAGAAAGAAAGCACTCCATCTTGCTGGACAAAAAAAGTGTAAATGCTATAAAAAATTTCAGATTTTCCCTTAAAAAATGAATCAAATTTCATAAAAATTACTAAAGATTTATATTCCTGATTAAAATAAAAGGTACAATAAAGAACACTGAAAAACATAAACACACACACATGCACACTCAGAAACACACACAGTGAAAAGAAAGTTACAAATTAGAAAGAGAACAAGGAGGGGTATATGGGAGGCTTTGGAAGGAAGAAAGGGAAGGAGGAAAGATATAATTTATTGTAATCTCAAAATTGCCTTCAAATTTTAATAATGTTGCTTTGGTTGTATGTTTTGTTGCTTCTAAAAGGCAAATGTTGGAAATTAAATCTCTTTATGAGAGCATCTAGTTATAGCTGTTGGCAAGTGTTTTGCTCATGAGGTCTTCATTGTTGCTGTTGAATTTATGCTACATTACAAAGAAAGCTGACTTATTTCTCTGATTCTGTTTTGAAGCACTGTTTTTACAAATCACTTTTATTCATATTATATTCATCATTACCAGCAGCACACACTCACTACACATACACACACATATATAT
>NC_022016.1:27926156-27931055 GCF_000317375.1 Microtus ochrogaster
ATATATATATATATATATATATATATATATATATATATATATATATGATAATCTGGTCTCATATATTTTCTCATAGTTTCCACCCATAAGCTATCCACACCAATATATATATATTAATTTTTTCATCAATTTAAGTTCTACTGTAAAAAATAATTCATCAGAGAATAGAAAACAGCTCATTTGGCAAAGTTCTTACTGCGTACACATGAGAACCCAAGGTTTGACAGCCACCATTATACACAGAGCTAGGAGTGAAGGTATGCATCTATAATACTAGGGCTTGGGAGGTGGAAATAAGCAAATGGCTGAAGTGTTTTGTCTAGACAGGCTACTGAAATCGATGTGCTTCAAACTCAGCAAGAGGGCTATCATCTCACAAAAACGTGGAGATTTATAAAGGAAGATAGCCAATCCAGACCTCTGATCTCTACATATGTGTGAATATACACGTATATACACCTATTCATGCACACATACATACCACAAGGCATCATTCTGAGAACAATATGAGAATATGGAGTGATACATAGTCAACGTTTCATCACTGGAAAAATATCACAAGGGAACAGTTTAGAGGAATAGACATTTATTTTGGCTGATGATTTCAGAGGTGTCAGTCCATAGATAATTGCTCCCATTGTTTGTGGAACAAGGTGAAGAAGTTCATCAGAATGAAAGGCATGGCAACACAATGTTGCTTACCTCATAATGTCCTAGAAACAGAAAGAAAGGCAAAGGAAGTAGTCAAGGACACATATTTCCAAAGCATGCCCGAGGAATGTATTTCTAACTAGACCCCACCTCCCAATTTTAAGATTTTCTATGAATAGCATCATATTATAATTCAGAAGAAACATATCTATTGGTAAAGTCAGTGCTCTTGAAATCAATTCAACTCTCAATGTATAGATTCACTAAATGGAACTAGATTTTTCAACAGTTGCTTCAGTCACAAACCGTAACACGGACTTTTAAAGAGAAATGTATTTTTTTAATTTAATTTTTTTTATTAAAAATTTCTGCCTCCTCCTCACCTCCCTTTTTCCTCCCCTTCCCCCCACTCCCCACGCCCCACTCCCCTCCCCCTTCTACTCCAGTCCAAAGAGCAGTCAGGGTTCCCTGCCCTGTGGGCAGTCCAAGGTCTTCCCCCCTCCATCCAGGTCTAGGAAGGTGAGCATCCAAACAGGCTAGGCTCCCAGAGAAAATGTAAGTCTTTGGCATTAAGTGAACATACAACCACTGCTTTTGCAGGTGTATTTGTCCTTAGTATTAAGAAGCAAAGTATTTGTTAATAAACATGCCTACACTCTTTACACACCATCTGTCTCTATAAAAATTGAACTTCGTTCTATGGACACAGGAGTTATGACAACAAGACCTGCATGACTATAACAGCTTTAAATTCAAATACCTTTAAAAACTTATCCTAATTGGACTGGAGAGGGAGGGGGAGAGGAGTGGGGGGAGGGGAAGAGGGGTGGGAGGAGGAAAGGGAAGTGGGAGGCTGGGAGGAGGCTGAAACTTTTTTTTCCCTTTTCTCAATAAAATAAAAAAAAATGAAAAAAAAAACTTATCCTAAGATTAAAACCCTTATTTTCACTTAATTAGTAGTGAGAGAACATAAGACATGATCTCACTCTGTAACCCAGACTGAACTTGAACTTGCTGAATAACCCAGGCCTCCCAAGATCTGCCTGATAACTGCAGGGATTAGAGACATGTTACCACCAAGCTCATATTCATATTTTAAATTTAAATGTCTCAAGCTGAGATTGACCTTCCTTGATTCTGAAAAGTTTCATCTCTTCTCTAGTTGCACGATTTATGAAGGTTACTGTCTAGATATTCAATATACTACAAGGCATGGTCTTGCCCTCTCTATTCTTCTCCTTATCTCTTTTCAACTCTGTGTAAGGGGGTTATCAAGGACATAAATATTTCTTCCTTCTTCCCTCAGAGATACTATCTCCTTATCTCTTGGCAATTGTCATCTATTCCTGTAGTTCATGCTTTTCATCAGCATACCAGATCATAGAGGTAGCACAACTACTCACTTCTACGGCTCCCTTTATATTTTTGTAAGATTGGACAAAACCTCCTTGAGAGTAGGTTTGTGCTAAATTCACCAGACTACCATTTTAACATCATTATATAATATTTGCATAAATGCCCTTTATAATGCTAACTGTATCAGAAATTTGCTTCCTCATATATTTCCTTTCATCTGCTATATGAATTACTACTCACCTTTTAAACATGTAGTTAGTTCACTCTCCAGTATCATTCTGGGAGAGTATAATTTTCACTAGTAAATCAAATTAGACCTACTTCTATATTCACTTGAAATCTGTTTCAATCTTCATAACTGCTATCATAAATAATTAAATGATTCCTGTCAATCTGTCACACATTGAAGAAGAGTGAGTAGGAACAAAATTCTCATTGTATGTCATAGTCCTGTTTACTATGACAAGAAATGGTCTGAATACTTCCACAATTTAGTCAGAGTCCCTAGATACTGAAATTTGAGGGTTTTTTTTTTTTTTAAGCATTAATGCAGCTTTGCAGTTTGACACAAACTAGAGTTTGGGAAAGAGGGAAGCTCATTTGAGTAAATGGGCCAGTCAGGGTGCATTTCTTTAATTGGTGATTGATTTTGGAGGGCCCATCCCATTGTGGGTGGTAATAATCATGGGCAGCTGGTCTTGCGATTGTCTAAGAAGGTGAGACGAACAAGCCTTAAAGAACAAGCCAGCGAGTAATGTTTCTCCAGAGCCTCTTTCTCATTTCCTACCTTCAGCTTCTTGCCTTGAGTTTTTGCCCTTATTTCAGTGTGATATGAAATAAATCTACCTCTCCAACATGCTTTTGATGACAGTGTTTTATCAAAGCAATAGAAAGTCTAACTAAGACAGTAGCTGTCTAGAAGAAAAGTTAATGAATTCATGTTTGAAATGTACATTTGAGAGAAAGATGTTTAGACATTTTTGCAGAGTCAATAGAGTACTGTAGGCTAAGAATATTCTCAAAGAAAACTAAAGCAATACAGCAGATAGGATTGGGAAACATTTGCATTTGACTAAAAATTTGCCTTCAAGGAGCTTAGGGAAATCACAAAAAGCATTATCTGTAATGAAGATACAGGTACTAAAAAGATGTTTAATTTATTCTCCAGTAATCAGAGTCTTGGGAGGATTAATATTTTACTTAAAAAATGAAAAGCCAACTCAATAACAAATAACAATAGGAAAAACAGTCATATAAAGGTGAACCAGTTGAAAATAAAATCCAAGCCAACTAAATACAGAAGGTGATCTTAAATAAGAAACAAAAGAAATATCTTCCACAAAAGGGAAGGAATAATAAAGAAGTCAGGAATAGGGTGGTGGTTAGAATGCTTTGGCCTCAGCTGGTGATAGTTTAGAAGGAGTTTATGGGACTATTTGGTCAAAAGTTTGTAAAAGAAAGAAAGCACAATTATTACTAGATTACATAATATATAAGTGTAGAAAAAGAGATGTTCAAATACATATCTTTAATATGTGATAATACATTATATCAGTAGCTAGACACATCAAGAGTTTAAGTCCCTGTCCTCATGTTAACAGGCTCTCATTTTTCATAAGTGACTCAAATATAATGAAGGCACATTTATAAGTAAAAATGGATGGATAAAAATTATAGTGGTTATAAAGCTAATGGACAAGACCATCATGTCAGGCTGAAGCAATGTGCAGGCAAAATGTTTAATATGATGGAAATAAAAACATGAGTACCAAATTCTCTAACTGAAAAAAAATTCTGTTAAACACGTAAAACATTTCAGATAAGCTACAAATAATTTTTTTCAAACACTCAAATCTTTGAAATAAATTTTATTTTATGAACTGTATTTTAAGTTCTGGCTTCTCTTTTGTTGGATTTCTAGTTATAGGCTTTTGAGGTAATAATTTCTTTAAATTATAGCCTTAGATGTAGGATTTTTTTCATTGTAGGATTTAACAATATTTGATGGGATCACAACTCTCATTTGTTTTATTAAATGTCTTGAGCACACTGTAGCACATATATACATACATATATATGACACTTCACTGTATTCTAAGACAAGCAGTCCCTTTTCTGAAATGTCACATAGCTATTCATCTTTATCAATGCCCTTCTCTTAGTTTTTCTTTTTGTCTATTATTATGCTAACATAATAACATTTGAGGCAATTGTTCAATATATCATATCTTTCAGCAATTAAGTGTTTTTGTTTAATAAGCAAATCTTATTCTTTAGTAGATATGTGCATTCCATTTATATTTATTGTAACAATATAGTTTAAATTTCCCAAATTTTATTTCCCGATATATAAATACACACTTTCTTGAATTTTATTTTGACATATTTACTCTTAAAATTACTTTTATTTCTGTCTATATTTGTACCTCACTGTGTACAGGCCTCATGCTCTTTGGCTACCTAAGGAGACCAGAGAAGAGTGGTGATTGCCTTGAGCTAGAGTTAATAGTAGCTGTGAGACACCTGGTGTAGCTGTCAGGAACTTTGCCTGGCAACTCTCCAGGAGCATTAAGTACTCTTTACAACTGAATCACCTCTTTCGGCCCACATTTGCATATTTAAAATTATATTTTCCCTCTGCTAATGTCAATACTGTTTGTACAATTCCTGTTCTTCTTTTATTCATTTGCTGATTTGAAAATAAATTTAAGAGATGAATTATAAAATATATAATTATTTTAATATCAAATTGGGCAATTTGTCTAACAATGTGGTCAATAACTTTTATATTTAAATAATATTTTAATTTATTTAATTTTGCACATGAATCTTCAGTCTCTTGGGCAAGGTGCTATATTGTCCAATAATGTTCTAGGGGGTGGCAGTCTCACT
>NC_022016.1:27931155-27938950 GCF_000317375.1 Microtus ochrogaster
GATGAATTATAAAATATATAATTATTTTAATATCAAATTGGGCAATTTGTCTAACAATGTGGTCAATAAATTTTATATTTAAATGATATTTTAATTTATTTAATTATGACAGTTTATCTTTTTGTGTTTTATTCCTTCATGACACAAGGTCTAACTACATAACAGAGAAGTTTTGCACTAGCAGATTTTTGTCTTAGCCTCTTGAGTACAGAATTATAGATCCTCTACACCTGGCTGCTTCACCGTATGGTACCCACCACAATACCACCCCAAGCAACACATGTTGGGAATGTTTTGGACTTATTCATTACTATTCATAAATTTAAAAAACAGTCAGTCTTAAATAGTAATTGGATTTGCCTTTATCTTTCGTCAAATTTCATCCTTTTATTTCTTTGTTGGATTCCATACATATTATCTAAATTAATTGAGTTAATTTACATTCTAATCCATTACCCAACCCACATGTTATTTGATTAATTTGGGGTGCCAAATTTTCTCTGCTAAAACACACTTAAATGTTTATTTAGCTTTCACTAATAAATAGTATTTAAATTGAGCATAAAACATAAACAGCCTTCACCTCCAGTGGGTGAGTATATTTAGAAAAAGCTTATCTTCTCAGGGGCTCTATTTTACTTGAGAAATGGGTGTAATGCTAGTATCTTTCTCATAAATATTCAGAAAATACTGTTGTTATTATTTGATGTAATGACATTATTGTCTCAATAAAGTAATATTTCTAATAATTTCCATTTTTCACATTAATAAACTTTTCGTTATTTTTCCCTTTCAAGCAGACTTCAATTGTATCAGATTTTACTTGAGCATTCCTTGATATGAACTTACTTTTTCCTAAAATGTGGTTCAAGACACAAAATGCTAATTTATAATCTATATGTGCTTGTGTGTTTCATGTGAGCATAGGTGCCATGTATCACAATGCATATGTGGAGATCAGGAGACACATTGCTGGAGCTGGCACTCTCTTAGCTTGGTGCAGGTCCTAGGGGCTGAACTCATGTTTTAATATTTGGAAGCAAAAGCCTTTACCTCATGAGCCATTTTGTTCATCCTAAATAGAAATTTAAACTGCGAGTTCTGTCATCCTTTAAGTCAAGGAAGACTGAGCAATTTTTTTCACAATATTTGCCACTATTTGTGAAATTTATTGTTTCTAACTCCCCTATAATATTAATTATTATGTTTATTCTTCAATATTCCCTAAATATTCCATTGTGTTAAAAAAATAACTCTAGTCACTGAGTCATTACTTCCAAAAGTTAAGATACACAGGCATAATGAAAAACATGATTTCAATAATTAGAGGCATATAGAGATCTTTTTAAGTTCAAGAAAAATAATCTAATTTTGCATTTTCCCTGCATCACATTTGTAATGTTATCTCTTGCATGCCCCTACAGCTTGTTCTGACTCTTTGGGATCCCATTTTCTTTGGATGGATACCTTGCTCAGCCTAGATATAGTAGGGAGGTCCATGGACCTTCCCCAAAGCAATGTGCCTTACCCTCTCTGAGGAGTGGATGGGGTGGGGTGGGATGGGCGGAAGGTGAAGGGAATTGGAGGAGGGGAGAGAGTGGGTACTGCAATTGGTATGGTATGTAAGATGAAAAAAGATAGTTTTCTTTCTTTTTTCAAAAACTAAAGTAAAACAAAGAAAAAAATTTCTGTTCACAGAATCCATCCAAAGATGCTTTTTAAAAAAATCCACCTTGATGAAACATATGCCAAAATTAGAGACTATGATTCAATATTTCCAAAATAATGCTTATGTTATATTTTAATAAAGTGTACTCAAATAGGAAAAAAGGAGTGGAATATAAACTGCTTATTTCTCTATAAAAATGAGTACCTACAACATGTATTGAAAGCTTGCATGTGCCAGGTAATGTTTTATGTTCTTAAAATTAATATATTCGATCTGCACAACCTTATTGTAAAATCCCATCACTATCTTTCTTTTAGAGATTACCTTTCAAAACAAAACGAGTGCTTTCTAGACATCACTCAGTGTCTGAATGACAGTGAATAATTGCTCATGTGTGGGCTGGAGTTCTATATCTTAACCTCTTCAGCATTCTGATTTTCAAAATTATAGTAACCTAGCAATGCATCTGAAAGTAAACAAATTTTTTATCTTATATAATTCATTTGCATTAGAAACATGGCAATTTGATTTAAATCAATTGAATTTTAAAAAGATGATAATGATTCATTATAAGATTTTGAGCACACCAAATTGCCAGGCCTTTCTACTTCCCTCAAGCAAGCAATCATCTATGACATGAACTTGCCTGTGATAAAACCATTATATTGGACAGCCCACTGTAACAAAGCATCATATATTAGGTGGCCTAAACATAAAATACTTATTATTCATAATTTAGGGGATTAGTAAGTCCAAGATTTTGTAGCCAACAAGGATTTTTTTCTCTGCTCTGTAGATGATGGTAGCTCATTGTGGCCTCACTTAGTGGACAATGTTATGTCTGTTCTAAAAAGGTACTAATCTCATTTACAGTGTCTAGACTCTCATAACTGAATTGTGTCCAAAAAGCTGTAGCCTCAAACACCATGACTTTAGGGGTTAGTGTTTCAATAAAAAGATTCAACGAAGATAAAGAGCATCCGTCCCATGACAACCACTTGTGAGGGGACAGTAGATAATTTAAAGGAGGTTGCAGCTGCCAACAAGTCCGTGAGTTCAGCCAATAACCAAATTCGCTTGCAAGAGAACACTGAGCCTCCATGAGATGATAGCCCCAGCTAATACGGTGACTGCAGCCTGTGAAACCCTGAGCTGTGGAATCAAGTTCAGTTGTGCCCAGGTTTCTGGCTAAAAAAGCAATGCACTACAAACTGCACAATATTTTAAATCATTGCTTGTTGTAGCTTATTATATAGAAACAGAAAACTAATACACTACAATAAACAGAAAATTCTACTTAAAACTCTAATTTATCCATAGGTGCGTTTATTCATTTCATTTGTTTGTGACAGGGCATCACGTAGCAAAGTTTGTCCTCAAACTTGCTAAAACTAGCTATGTCTCTGAGGATAACTGAATTTCCGATCTTCCAGCCTTCACTTTGCAAGTGCTGGGATCACAGGTGTGTGCTAGTTTTATGTAATGTTGAGGAATAAACACAACTCTGTGCATGTTCAGTAAGCTAAGCCCTTTACTGGGTCATGTCCCTAGCCCCACAATTTTATTTTTTAAAGTTGCGGTTGCCCTCAAAACTTCCAATGATTACATTGGATATTATTGTTACTTTAGGCAGTTCTCTGGTTGCTATTATTGCACTATCATCATGATAATAGTCTTTGTAACAGCAAAGCATCACACAGCACTACAAAAGAACATACCATGTCAAGTCTTCACCCTTCTCTTCACAGCAACACACTCCCCAGTAAAAGAACAATCAATTCCTAGAAAGTCACAGAAAATTAAGTCAAAATATAATTAATACAACTTTATGCATGAAAACTTTTCAATTTAGACTTACTTTAGCAGGTTAAAAACAAAACAAAACAAAACAAAAGTATATACTCTGAAAATAAGTTCAAGAACAGGGTCTCATTACCCAAAATGTTTGAAAAAATGGTAATACCCACAGTCATGTAAAATCCACTTTATACATGGAAAGTTTCATCTGCTTCTAGCATCAGCAAACCAATGACACATGTGCATTTCGTGGTGAGTAGAGACGAGGGATTTAGCCAATAATGCCACAGGAGTGAACACAATCAATTGCCTTGTCTCCATGATAGTACCACTTTATGACTCTAATCGTAGCATACAAGATCCTGCCTTAACTCACATCTGTGTATGTAATAACACTCATCCCTGAACCGACAGCACAGTTGTGTTGGACACCTATTCACTAGCACTCTAGAAACATGCAAAGAAGTATTGGGGTGAAGTGTGTAACTGTATGCATGAATGTTATTGTCATTCTCTCAATGCATTGCATATTTATAAATTTGTGTTACATGCATTTATATTCCTTTTTTATATCATTCTTGATTTGGCCATTGTTTAAAAATAAATCTGCATATTACTATGTACAGGTATGTCAACACAAATCATTTTAATGTTTAATTAAACTCAACTGTCATCAATGGACGCCATCTTTCAACAGCCACATATCAGAAGCTTTGTCGTTGAAAATTAAGTATAAGATTGGGTTGACTTTTAAAGGCAGTGTGCGAGTTTCTCATTAGCCTTATTATCATTTTTGAATCATAAATATGTAAATGATGAGTTTCACACAGGAGACTTAATTCTGCACTCTTATTTCTGATTAGCTGAAGATACACTCTGGTTCTGTCAGATAATTGGTAACACTGCACACAGATAAGCCATTTCCCTACGCTTCATCAGAGGCAGTCAGAATTAGAGAAGGCAGGGCTGTTACATTTTTGACAGTTTTGTAAAACCAAGTTGTTAAAGTTTTAACTTAGCCATTAATATAGTCCATGAATTATTAATATAATTTTTATGTCAAGGTTCTTTTTAAAGTTGAGATCTGAGACTAAACTAAAATGCTCTGAGGATAAGTGTGCTTTCATTTTTTATTCATATTTTTAAAAAATGCTAAACAACAAATGTCAGTGTTGTTCCAGTAAAAGTCAAAAACAAACAAACAAAAAAAAAGCACAAACCATTTTGACCAGTTTCTGAGAATCATTGCTCCCTAGCTCATGATTCCAAAATATTTGCAAACCTTTTGATGTTTGGCAATGGATAAGTCTTCATTATATTAAATCAATGCTTGTTTTATACTGAACAAGTAAAGTCTAGTGTCTCTGATAACGGGAAATACACATGAGGAATATCAGAGTCTTCTCCAGGTTGTCTCATTTTGGAAATAAATTCTGTTAACTGTGATCTAGAGCAGTCTTAGCACTTCTCGTTCTTCCTTTCATATTCATAAATTGATGCTTAGAGTTTCTCTCTCTTTCTCTCCCCCCCCCTTTGCTAAGGACCAAACCAGGGGCCTTGTGCTTACTAGGCCAGCACTCTAACATTGAACTAAGTTCTCAACATTGATGCCTGCATGTTCAATCAGCTAATACATAGCTCTCTATCTGGAATGTATCACCTGTCTTAGTGTTAGCATTGGTAACCACTAGAAGTATACTTAGTGAATAGACTACCACTTAAAGAACAGTAATATTTCCAAGCATAATGGCCATATTTAGTCGTTCGTTTTCAGTCTCTTCGCGTGATTCTCTAAAACATATTTTGACTTTTAAAAAGATGTTTATGTATAGTAAGAGGTGACATGTAAGTCTATCAAAATTATTAAATTTGGCAGTGGTTAATATTTCTTATTTCTGCTTCTAAAGCACTGTTAATGTTAGAACAGTCACATGCTGAATATGAAAGGGTCTTTCAAAAATGATTTTATTTTCTTTAAAGGTGTCCTACAGGATAGATGGGATTCTTTATTATTGCCTTAACTTCATAGTAAAAGAAATGAAGTGTAGACTAACTAAACAACAATGTCCCTGGGTGGACCAGAAAGGCCTCTCTAGCATCCTCTGCCCCAAGCATCCTTCCCTCGTAGTTTCAACCTTTTATTCCTTCACCCTCATTCATACTCACCAGGTTTTGGTGTCCATACGCTCAAAAACATCCACTGCTCAACATCTTCTCAGGGCAGGGTCAATGTCCTAAATCAACTCCCAAGTAAAAAGTGACCTTTTACTGACTGAAATGCTTTTTAAACCAACGATTTCTAAAACCAAAGCCTGTTTTCCGGTATTGGCTTTATTTTTCAAAAATGTCATTTATTTTTAAAACTAAGGACACTAAGGCTTAGTGAAGAATGCTTTTTTTATGGGTAAAAATTCACATGTTCTTTCCATGGGTTTTTTCTCTTTCCCTCCCTAGAATTGATTCATTCATAATTTCTTATTTTCGACTGACATAAATTTTTGTGAAAGAGAAATAAGTTATTATATGGAAAACAGATTTTGTTCAAAATTTAATTCTAATTGTCCCCATAGAGTTGAATAGAGAGCACTGCCCTTAATCAATCTTGCACTTATATACTTCCACACATTTATTTGAGTCTACAGTAAATTATGAAAGAAAATAAAAGCAGCAGAAAATGTGCTGAGTTTTACAAAACTGATAGATGCTGAAACATGCAGAATGCTGTACATAAGACATTTAAATCAATCATATAAAGACTGTATAAAAGGAAAGATAGCCAAACTCAGTGATAGGATTTCCAGTGAGAAAGATGCATAGCTGTTAGATATGAGGAAATAGTTCTACGACCATGATATATGATAGCAGAAATTCTTGCTAATTAGAAATGAATGCACACTGCTGATCTGAAAACTGAGCTCAAGTGCACTTATCTTCACACGTGAACCAGTCATATTACATAGAGGAAAATGAGAAATGAGCCATCAATTCCCAACTTAATTATCAGCCTCTGTGAGCTGAAGACGAAGGCAGCATAGTACCACATTAACCATATGGACGGTGGACCCAAATATGCCCAAGTTCAAACTCTGCCTTTACTTTTTCAGGGCCATAATATTTTTGGTCCTGTAGTCTCATTAATAAAATAGAACTAATAAAGGTCACTTAAGATAATGTTACTAGGATTAAATGAGATGATGAAAGAATATTATTAATAAGCAAACTTGGCAGACAGCTTTATTTTTTAATTTTTTTGATTACAAAGAAATACAGTCAAATATTCAAATACAAGCTCTTTTCCTTACATATGCTTATGAACATATATGTATATAGGTATAAATATTGTTTATGTATAAATATATTTTAATTAGCTTAAAAACCATACCTTTTGAAAAAAGTAATATTGACAATTTTGCATATAATCTCTCAGATATGTTTTTTACACTGACTGAAATAGATGATCTATTTTATGACTATATTGATTTGCAAAGCTACATGACTGCAAGAAATTACCAGTGTTAGAGTCTGAAATGGTCCAAAAATAACACTGCTTTTTATATGAAAAAGACTGAGTCAGATGAGCAAAAAAGTCAAAAGAGCAAATCACAAAGAATCCAATATATAACTGTGTTAAACCTAGGATTATCTTGTTTTTTTCAGATATTGTTGTAATTTAGGGTTGCTAGATTAATAATTAGCCTTTCTTCATTCTGATTATTACCCTTTTTCATTCTAAAAATCTCCCAGCATGGGCAACAAAATGTTAAAGTTTGTATTGAAGACTGTCACTTAGCTTTGGGGCCACTTTGCCTTTCTAATTAAAGATCCTATCATTAGATAGACATAGTTGTTTCTGACAGGCCGGCTGGATCACCTAAGGCCTTCATAAGGAGTGACCTTACTTCAAGGAGATTACAAGAACCAGAAGCTGGGCATAGTACTCCTATTGTCCTAGTTGTGAAGGGCAGGGGTCTATGTGACACATGCCTCAGGTATTTCCCAGGTAACCAAGTTGATAACTCCCTCCACACCTATAGGGAAGGATTAAGAGCCAGCACAGGGCAACAGGACAAACGAATTTATTACTGAATGGCAATTCATGCTGAGTCACCAATCATGAAACAGATTATCTGTCCTCTTAAATTGAATCTGGCTTTCAGTCTTGGACATTAGCCAATAAAACTTGTAAAAAGCCTAAGTATTAACTCCTATCATATTACCAAATGTGATCCAGGTTTTCATTACAGTATTTGTTAAATAAAGTGAAAACATATATAAATATAAGTCAAATGAAGCTTATTTTTTTCAATCTTTTGAGTAATTTTTTTTTAT
>NC_022016.1:27939085-27959142 GCF_000317375.1 Microtus ochrogaster
TGTGGGAAGTCCAAGGACCGCCCACCTCCATCCAGGTTCAGTAAGTTGAGCATCCAAACTGCCCAGGCCTCCCCAGAGCCAGCACGTGCAGTAGGATCAAAAACCCATTGCCATTGTTCTTGAGTTCTCAGTAGTCCTCATTGTCTGCTTATTGACAAATACATGTTTTAATAGATCTTAACAATCTTTTATCAATGTGGGTGTAGATGAAATAAAGCACAAAGGTCCATAGCCCTTTCTCACCTGTTTGTGGAATTCCTTGCTGCATTACAACAAATTAACAGAAATGAATAGGTCAAAGTACCATGAAGAGTGACAAGTTCTTCAACACTGCTGAGTTATGGTATCTAAGAGATCTGCTTATACAGAAAAATGGACATCGGTCATGTCCCATTCAGGAAGCTAAAAACCATAACTTAAGCTGAGGATACCCTTATCTCTGTTACCATTTATAAAATGAAGTCATCCAAATCTACCCAGCCTTGATTTTTCTTTTAACTATGAAGAAATGAAATAGGAAGTGAAAAAAAAGTCAAGTCCAGGCAACTGTATCTCAACTACATTGCAGAACTTTGCTTTGTGTTAGCTGTTTATTGCTTTTTACTAAGTGTAATTGTTTCCCTAATTGCTATTTACATGAAATACCAGTTCACTATAGCATCACTGAAGCTATGCTGATCTCCCATGGCTGATGTTGCTATGGACCAGAAGGTGTGCTAGGGCTGTGATATTTAAAGCTAGTTCCTTATAGAACTGTCTGTTACTGTGAGCAGCTGGATCATGAAGCGAATAGAGAGTAAGTCATGACAACTTTGCAATGCTTGTACTAGCAGCTCTGAGACATTGCTTAGCAGTTAAAGGACCATCATTGACAGAGAAACAGTCTCCTTTTCTTGTTCAGAGAAGTGAATGTACCCATATGGAAATGAAGAACATTTCCCTGTTGAGGAGAGAGAATCTTTAGCTTCCAGGTGCATAGTTTGCTGTTATTTTCTTTATTTTTGTATTTCATTTTGTGATAAGAGCAATTAACACTGAGTCTACCTCCCTACCAAACTTTAAGTACAGTCCAGGTGTGGTTGTGTGTGCCCTTAAACCCAGGACTCACAAGGCAGAGGTAGTTGGATCAATGTAAGCTCAAGGATAGCCGTGTCTACAGAGTCTGTTCCAGGCCATCCTGGTTACATAATGAGACTCAGTTTCAACAGAACAAAAACAAATGAGGGGCCCTATGCTGAGTGTTACATCTATAATGAAAACACCACTAGTTTGACGGAAATTTAAAGCACACACTCCATGTACAGCAAAATATGTATGCCTGGTGCCCACAGACACCAGAAAAAAGACATAGGATACTTTAGAACCAAAGTTACAGACTGTTGTGAGTGCCAGATTTCAGAACCATGATCTCTACAAGAGCAACAAGTACTTGAGCCATGTATCCAGACATCAACTTTCAGCTTTGTAAAGACTTGTTGATGTGTATCATAACACAACATACGCTTTTGAAAACAAGCAATTTTACCTATCACAGTCCCCTCCAGCAGGGGGGCTGCCTTTTTTTACTTCAACTGTAAATCACCTCTCCTCCAGTAAAACAACTCAGCCATATTCAACCTTCCTTGATGCCCTCTGTCAAGAAACTGAACTATTTGTCTGTGAGGATCCGAATAAAAATGTTCCCCATACGTTCCACTGTTTGAACACTTGGTTCTTGGTTGGCAATGCTGCTCAGGGAGATTTCGGAGATGCAGTTTTGACTTTTAGAATGTAAAACTTCCCAGTAGTTCTGGTTCCATCTCTCAGCTTCTGCTTGCATTTGGAATTGTAACCCACCTTTTGGCTTTTCGCTTGTGCTGCTGTGCCTGCTGCTTGAAACCAATGTTTCTCTGTCATGGTAGACTCGTATCACTCTGAACCATAAGCTCAAATAAATTATTTCTTCTATAAATGGCTTTGCTCATTGTGTTTTAACACAGCAATTGCCCTTTTCCTATGTCATGAATTTTATCAGAAGGTTTTTCTCACATATTATACCTACATTCTTTATTCAGACTGAGATTTCTCATTATATGAGCAAATTTCAGTAGCCAATTTGTAAGGCAACAGTATGCTAACTACTTAGGAAACAAACAAACGAATGTTTTGTTTTTCATTTATGAAAAATATACATTTTCTTGTGTCTCCCATAGTACAAATGTTTTTTTGACTTACAATTACTCGAATCTATCTTTTCAGTTTATGTACTATCAAAGCAATGTGCATTCAATAGAAACTTTCCTTCAAATTTTGTGTTTTGTTCTTTTCACAGTCTAGCTACCTTTGAGCCATAATCTCTTAAGAAGCTACTTAGAGGCAGTCAATCTCTTCTCCCAAACAACCATGTGATCACAGTGGTTAACAGCTGAAACTCCACAGCTCTGGTTACAAGGCTATTGTGTGCTGTTTTATTGTTACTGTTGATGCAGAAAACTTACTTTATTGCTTTTCAGTAGTAACAACCAACCTTACGTCAGAAGTGGTTATGCCACACAATTTCAATTTTTAAACTTTTCTTCATTTATGTTTGGTATCAGATAATTTTTCTTACTTTACTCATTTCTGTATCAGTTTGTTTATTTTCTTTTATATTTTTAATTTGTTAATTTTATTTTACATACCAAACACAGCTTCCCCTTCCTGCCCTCCTCCCACTCCCTCCCACCTCTCCCCCACCCTACCTCCCACTCACTCCTCAGAAAACATAAGGCCTGCAATGGGGAATCAAGAAAGTCTGGCCTATCAAGTTGAGGTAGGACTAAGCTCTTCTCCCCTGCATCAAAGCTGATCAAGGCATCCCACTAAAAGGAATGGCCTCCAAAAAACCAGCTCATGCACCAGGGATAGATCCTTGTCCCACTGCCAGAGACCCCACAAACAGACCAAACCACACAACAGTCACCCACATGCAGAGGGTCTAATTTGGTCCCATGCAGGCTTCGAGCCAGGGAAATTCCCAGGTAACCACAAGGCTGATGCTGGCTATAGCATTTTGAACATTGTGTGTAGTAGATATGTTCTCAGTTTACTATGGGCTTATCAGAATATGACATCATTGTAAGCAGAAATGCATCTTCCTTGAATGTCACAATAATACTGTAAAATCTTGGTCAATACCAAATTGACTAACTAGCAGGGAACAAATAACTGACTCACAAATTAGTTTCAGAAGATGGAAGAATTTCTAAAAGAAATTATTTGAAGAAGTGTTTCCAATCCTGCCCTGACATGACTAAACCCACATAATATTTAAAGTTTTCTCCAACGGGTTTTTTTTTTATCTCCTCAAGCATAATTATTAGACAACACAAATATGACGAAGTGAAGATTTGCTTTCATCTTCTATTATTTTCATTTTGGAATCACAAAACATCAGGGGACCTTTCTTTCTGGTGCTCCTGGTTGGACGCTTTTATCCCCTGCTGCTATTAGTCCAAGGGAGAGAAATGTGAAGTTTCTATAAATGTCTTTGTCAATTTTATTTAGAAATCCAAAGTTTCAAACTGACACCAAATGAGGCAAGCTCCAAATTCTATTGAACTTCACCCTCAAATGTTTACCTTCAGGGGGATTTTCCTACACAAAGAAAAGAAAGCAGGCACACAGAATTATCTTCTGAAACATAAAATGATTTCCCTTGCTTCGGGTGTCACCTGTGTAGTGACAACAATTTCAAAATAGATATTTGAGCTTCTCCATTTTGTTTTTGTTATATCGGTTCTCAGAAGAGAGAAATAGTTTTCCAATCTGTTAGATAAAATAATCTCTTTTTCTGGCTGTACCTATTGGGCTGTATTACTTAATATCTGAATAAGATCTGCCATACTGCACTGAAGCATTGGGATAATTAAAATATTAGTAGAATATATATAATAAGTAGCAGCATAAAAATTAATAATTTGTGTCTGTGTTAAATAAGTGGACTTAATTTCACAACAGTATAAGCAAGAACAGGGCAAAAAATTTAAAAAGCAACAATTTATAGAAAAGGTTACAGGAAGGGAAACAATTATGTAGCAAGAAGGGATTACAGGAAGCCTTCAAGTCCACTGCCGAATAGAAATGAGAACCTGAGGACCACGCAGGGCTTCAGAAATAGTGGTACCTCTCAGAGCTGTGTGGAAAGTATGGAAATTGAAACAACCGATCCAAAGAAGCTTAACAGCAGATAGGAGACTTCAAATTGCCTTCTGAAACATTTAATGTGATCATGTCCATTGGTAATATTCCTCATTTGCATCTGCTGAGATTTTTAATTTGGTTGAAGAGAAAAGCAGAACAGGTAATCCCATAATATCTCACGGTTTCATGTCACCATTTTCGCAGCAAGCATCCCCCAGCCCTCCTTTATGTTTATTCTAGCCTGTGTCTCTGTAACTAGAATGGATTTGATAGATCTTTCCCATAATGTTGGGAAGCTTCATGCAGACCACCTGACTTCTGAACTTGTCCTTGCAGATCTATAACTGGAGTTAGGCTATGTGCCCCAGACATCAACTTTGCATACAAAGTTCTATCTTCTTTTTCTAAATTTTTAAAAAAAGATTTCTAAAACTCTCCATTTTGTTAAGATGGTGCTTTTCTTTGTTCAAGGCAGTCCACTATCATGCAGAGGCAAGTTGGCCTGTGTTTTCAGCCAAGTGAACCAACACTGGTACTTGCTGGGAGTTTGAACTCTGCATGTCTCCATTGTGACTGCCACATTGCCCTGCCATGTTTTGTCTACTTTCCCATCATGCTGCACAGCGAGGTCATGAGGAGGATACTGAGAGAAGCTTTCCTGAGCCAAGAAACAGGAACCATACCACTTTCTCTAAAATCCATTATGTTTCATTAATGGTGTGTTTAGCTTTAGAGAGTATCCCACACATAGGAAACTCTGCTAGTCTCTCTTTTCAGCTTATTACTTTACCTAAGGTTATCACAAAGGCACAGGACTATCTCTACAAATTTTGAATGTCTCGCCAAACTTTTATCAGAAAGGTTTTATGAAGGAAACACAGCTAAGGTAAGCTATTATTGTTGTTTTTATACAATCAGTTACTTTACATATAGTCGGTATTAACTGATGTCATCCTTAAATGGGTGGAATTATTGTTCTGCCTTCCTTGAAAATGTCAAAATGAGGAACAGAGATGTTGTTGATTTGGGAAATCTTTTGTTTCATAGGCTCGTGGAACCAAAAGTTAAAACTTAAGGCATGTGGCCACAGCAATATGTGAGTTCTATTTCCTCTAAACTCTAACACCTCTACAAGTGGCCAAATATACTCACTCTTTCCTAATATCTGTTTTATATCTAACATCCGTTGTTTTTATGTAATCTTATTCAAATTGTATTTAACACCAAATATTTGATACAAATTGGAATATTTGCATCTAATAAATTCACAATAAATATAGAAATATCTTTATTTAACATGATACTATGTTAGCATTAGACATTTGTGGGCTCACTTAGATTCTTGATGATTGTGTGTGTGTGTGTGTGTGTGTGTGTGTGTTTGTTTGTTTGTTTTGGGACAAAAGAAAAAGTCAAAGCAATTTCTAATTCTATGTGTCTGAATTCATGGACTACCAGCAAATACCTGTAACTCACAGAGTAAGAATGTCACACAGTTTTAGACATAGCTGTTCACCAACATCATTTTTGATGAGCAGCTGTCACTACACTGTATGCTTTATGCTGAGGCAGCGATTGTCAGCCTCTCAGCAATCATACCTTAGTTCACAATTTTAATCATTCTCCCCATTATGGTAAAAATGACCCAGGTATAGGAAAAAGTTTATTTAACAAGTGAAAATGTGAACACGTGAACAACTCATGCAACTGGCCTAAGTGAGTGCTGAGACAGACTCAGATCATCTGTAAGCCAAATATGTCTGTTGGCATGGGTTCATTATGGCTTCCTAGAATGAACCTTTGGGACTGTACTTAATTATTTGAAAACATACCAAGTTTTTAAGATTTTTTTGTTACTTTGTGTTAGTTTACTAACATACTTTTAAATCCCTTACTGAATCAATTTTTAAAAACCTAACTAAAATGAAGTACAGCCTCTTGACCACCAGGGGGTGGAAGCCCCAACATTGTTCTAAATTGTTTCTTGGACTTTGACGGTCTTCCTGTTTTTTACTCTTGTGGTCTATGAAGGGGGCAGGGAATCGGATCTCTCAGGAAAAGCGTGGAGTAATCCATAGGGCTTTGTATATCAAAGGTCAACATCCCTTTGAACCCCACCTGATGGTAAATGTGCATCTCTGAGTTATGAAACTTGATTGAGGACTGACAGAATGTGATAAAAAGAAATCAAAGAAATGGAGCTTCTACTTTCTCCACACTATTTTCAGCATTATAAAATTTGAAAGGGTCTGTCAGAACAGTTAGCCACAAGGGCTCTTAAATTGATTCAGAGAGAAAATTCCTCTTGATAGACAACCTGGATTTTAATGATGAGCCGGTGAGAAGGCAATCTGGTAGTCCATCATGTCAAGTCATGCAAATTGCAAGGAGAGTCCACACACAGGACAAGACACACGGCGGTTTCCCTTGCATAACTTTGCTTCTGAGAGCCCTGTTTGTATATCTAGAAATTATCTGGAAGCGTGTTTCCTCAAAGGCATAATGCAGCTATTGTCCTGTCCCTCTGTCAGCCTTGTTTGAATCCTTCCGTTGTCACGCAGATTGTCAGCATGCTCCACAATTATGAAGAGTCTCTGATTGCAAAATAAAATAATAAAAAGAAAAATCAGTAGGAGAGTGCCTGGGGTGGATTTATAATGCATTTAAAGTGTGAAGCTGTCCATTTAACCCTTAACAATATTCATTTTCTTCACAGTGTGCAAACCTTGTCAGTAGTTTGAAAAGCTATGAATTTAAATAACCTTAAGCAGCCTGAAAAATGAATAATTTGATAGGTATATCTGGCAGATGGTTGAAATGTCTAAGTTTTTTTTTTCTTTTTTCCTTTTCCTGAGAATATGCTACAAGGTTTCTGCCAAAGTTAGGTTGTAAGGGGGAAAATTCAAACAATAAATGTTTTATATTTGCAAAATATGAACACTAAGGTGGCAGCTAAGAAGAACAGTTGCCAGTCTCTCTTCTTCTGGGCTTTACCGGAATGGCCTGAGCAGCAAGCACTTTGCTTGCTGTTGTTTTTAGTGATTTGTTTAGCTTTGTCAGAGATAATATTGAATCTGAGATTAAAATCAATGGTTGTCCTGTGCCTCTCCATTGTGTCCTTTTGTTTTGTAAAGCCTAATATTTATTTCAATATTAATGTGGATTTGAACAAATAGACTAAATTTTGATTGGCATCTCATTGAAGGGACCTAGTGAGAAGCAGCACATTTCCTTTTCCCTCAGGCTACTGTTATGTGTGCAGATGCATACCTTATCTTCTACAAATAGCTGGGGAAAATAGCTAAAAACAAGATTGTCAAGCCAGGCCAATACAAACCTTTAACCAAAACCATTTATTACATAGCAGTATCATGACCAAAGGTATAGGTTGAATGTCAAATAGATTCCTCAGTAACATCTGCTGCTCTAATAGATAAGCTTGACATATAAGGATGCCAAGGAATGAACAGGTTACATTGAAAACCCAGGGCTCCTAAAACAACCAACTAAACAAAAATGTCAGGATGGAAGAAGATATTTTAACTAAGAATCAAGAATATACGAATGATGTCAAGATATTTCAGTGGATAAAATGTAAGCTTCTCCTGTCTCTGCCTCCTTTTTCACTGTAGGATTGCTGGGGTAACAGGCACACACAAGTGCATTTGGCAAGTAGTTTTAGCTTCTATTCTGCCAATGGAAAGACACCACAAGGAAAGCTGCTTAATCGAAGCTTGTCTCTGCTGTCTGCCTGTAACTTCCCACAACAGGCAGTCTACCCTTTTGGTGTTTCTAACCTCCTAGGATCTCTTTTGAATCTTCCACATCATTCTTATAACTTTACAGAGCAGTATTATGACCACAGGTATAGGTATGGACATCTGTCTGTGCCTGATAAG
The DNA here is from genome assembly GCF_000317375.1 of Microtus ochrogaster. Classification (NCBI taxonomy): domain Eukaryota; kingdom Metazoa; phylum Chordata; class Mammalia; order Rodentia; family Cricetidae; genus Microtus; species Microtus ochrogaster. The sequence continues at coordinate 27,947,146 of NC_022016.1, forward strand.
TTGTTTTGTTTTGTTTTTGTTTTGTGAACTTGACTCAAACTAGAGTCATTGGGAAGCGGGAACTCCAATTAAAGAATTGTCTCTATCTGATTTTCCTGTAGGAGTATGTGTGGAACATATTCTTGATTAATGATTGGTATGTAGGTAAGGACTCAGGGCACATTTGATGATACTGCCCGTGGACAATGGTACTGGGCTATAAAAAATCAAGTTTAGACCAACATGAAGTGAGTCAGTAAGCTGCATTTTCCCATAGCCTCTGCTTTGACTTCTGCGTCTAGGTTCCTACTTGAGTTCCTGTTCTGACTTCCCTTGACGATGGGTGGTAATATGAACATAAAATCCAAATAAACCCTTTCTTCCTCCAAATTTTTTTGGTCCATATTTTATAACAACAACTGAAAGTCATATTGAATGATATCCTAGGACAACATCCTGTCAGGATCTCCCTTTAGGAACCTGGACTCTTTTACACATTGTGTGGCCTCCCAAGCAGTCCTTTGAAATCTTCGAAAGGTAGGACCCTCTATTGTTGCAGGAGGTCCTTCCGCTCCTCCAGCCTATAGCTGCTGAGACACCAGCCCATTGGGGCGTGGTCTCTCTCCCTTTAAAAAAGCGGCCACTTCCCTCTCCTCTCTCTCTTCACTTCCTGCTCCACCGGTGACTAGACTCCCTTCCTGGTTGCGCAGAGGGCTGACGGTGATCTGTAAGTTTTTTCCCCTTGAAATAAATACCACCCTATTAATCATAATTCCAAACTGCTGTGGCATTGTTTGTGACTTACGCCTTCACTCTATGACATTAAAACTCTTGTATTCTGCATTCCTGTAAACCCAACAACATTTTAAAGATGACAACATCTGCTGCCTACTTAAGAAGAGGCTGGGCCTCCTAGTTCTCAGATGCATGGCCTCTAGATGACTGGATAGCTCAGAAGAACAAAGCCTACTTTGAGAACAAACTGCCTTGGCATACCTGTGAAAACAGAATTTTTGTAAACTGACCTGTGATTTCCACATGTGTGCTATAGCACCCAAACCTTTACCCATAGGCACATGCACGTGTACACATGTAAATAAATAAAAACAGTTAATGTTTTGATAATGTAAAGATATCATTTTTAAAGAGTCTTAAAAAGATCAACATTCTTTGTGAACTATGAAATCTACTAGAAAGAAGATCAGTAGAGAGGAAGCTGACTATGAGGGACCTCCATCTGCTCTTTTTTCTACTTTCACAGATGGACTTTCCATGATGGAAACTGTATCTGGAGAGATTGTGACTAACCTTCAGGCTGTTAATGGTGTCCAGGACAGACTACTACACAGGTGACTAAAAGCTCTGCTCTGGGCACTGCTGGGTCTTATGTCCTTATCCAGGTCATGTTCCCAATAAACCAAAGGATCCATCCTGTACGCCTGGGTAGGGTTCTTTCTAAGTGAAGAGAGACCATGAGCATTTTCTCAGATTTAACAGACTTTTCCCCAATTGACTAGATTTTTGAAACCTACAGTAGATCTTCACCAGACTATACAGTGATGTCAGATTTTGTGATAATACTTTTTACATTCATTTTAAGTAAAATTTTTCAATCATTTTTGGATACAGATAGAACTTATGATGGGATGCCTATTGACATTTTTTGCTGGTAAAAATTTACTTTAGGTACAATACAGGGTTCAGAAGAGATGGAATTGGGAGGATTAGAATTTCTATTCTGTACCCTTTGTTATGATTTATGCAACACAACCCTGGCAGGATCCCCTGCTGGTATGGGGCACTGCGGCAGGTAGGAGACAGATACACCGTGCAGAGAAAGCGTGGGTATATAGAGTTTATCCAGTAGGTATTGTAAGGGTATAAGAGTAAGGTATTATGGAAGAGGTGGAGAGAAAAAGAGAGAAGGACAGAGAAAGAGAGAAAAGAGGGAGGGGGGATGAGGAGAAGGCAAAGTTGCCTTTTCAGAAAACCAGGCAGAGAAAGAAAGAGAAAGAGAAGAGGCATGAGATCCACTTGCCTAGGCGGGAAGGTAGGGTTTGTCTCTTAAAGGGACAAAGTACCCAGGTGACAGAGCAGGCGAGTAAAATTTTAATTATAACATTTTGATATAGTTAAAAATCCAGAACTATCAACTCTGAATTTTAACTTTTTTCACCTAATTAATTATGATGATCTTCTATGCACAGTCATAATAAAAAAATAGCTGTGTAACCAGGTTACTTTCAATACTGAAATTAATTCAAACTAAATAACTGAAAGCATGCAAGAGTCTTAAATCATTATATTGATTAATTAACTCTACATTTCTCCAGTAAATTACACCACAGTGGAAAGAGAAGAGAAAAGGAAAGGAAAAGGAAAAATGTAGATCCTAGGGAAGCAGAGCCTAGGGAGGAACAGGAGAAAGGGAGTCAGGGAAGAACATTTCTTAGGTTAGAAAGGTACCATTTTATGTACAGTTGTGTTTTAATAATCAATATCAAAAAAGTCAAAATACATTATTTTAGATGAAAAACACTTCTCTAGCTCATTTCACAATTGAAGAACTGAAGTTTTTCTGCCCAGATAATGTGACTTTAAAAGCATTCTGTTGGCTATAGCTATCAGGATAAAGTGACAGGATGTTTCCAGTGCCTGCTTGGAAGCCTTACACATGAATTGAGCCTCAGTTAAAAAGATAATAATATATATTCTGCATCATTTAACAAGCAACATTAGCAAGAAGAAAAAGGCTATAGAAAATAACCTTGACTTTCCTTCTTTCCTACACACACACACACACACACACACACACACACACACACACACACAAATAAGGAATTCTTGTAACATAGAAGTGGATACATAGAAAGGAGAATTATGTTGGACACCAGCTTCATTTTTCCCTATTGCTTGCTTATTTTTCTCCAGCTGTGGGTGTTGGAAGATTTAAGTTGCATTTCCCAACATGCGAAGAACTATTCTTTTGTGCCAGTTTAATACTTGAGAACAATATGTGTTGTATGGAGACCTTAAAAAGTAGTGTGACATGTGAAACTTTGATCTCTAAAAAAAATATCAAGATCAAAGTTTTCTATGCTTTGGACATGAATCTCAGCTAAAGTGAAGTGATAATAGTCTAGTCAAGAAAAAAGAACCTGTTACAAATGCTTTTGAATTGGTGTTACTATATGTGGTTAGTGCACTCCTGAATTAATTAATCGTTTCTTTGAACTTCGATATTATGCTGTCACTAGGTCAGGAGTAAATGCCAATCACTGATAATGCATTGAAAATTCATTTCAAGTACTAAAATTTTGTAAATGAAGAGAAAAAGTGTAAAACTTTGTAACTATAGGAAACATGAGGAGAAAGTCCATCAGAGCAAAATAGACAGAACTGACATCTCTACTCTTCTAAACTGGAATGTGCTCATCTGAAATAGAACTCTGAATTTGTGGCCAAGAGCTTGTGTTAATTTGGGTGTCCACTTCTCTAATTAATGCTATTATTTATGTGAAGCCAGGAAGACTGAGCTTGAACCACAGATCCTCAAATTACCAGATGCATGAACTTGAGCCTGTTAGGTGGCCTCCATACCACAGATGTTCCATGTACAAAATGGGACTATTAAAGGCAGCCGTGATCTGAATTTGTCTTTGTCATAGGTATAGATAATGGTTATAAAGTATTTCCTACAGTGATCAATTGTTCAATACTCCTTATTCATAATTTGCTAGTATATTGTTTAGATTTTAAAACTACCTATTAAGGGCTAGGGTTTTAAAACTTATCTCTGAGTAATTATGGTAAATCTATAGAAGAGCTAATGATATGTAATGATGCGCCTGGGATTGCCAATTTTCTGCACCATTCCAAAAAGGCTACAGGCTAATCCTTTCTTTCTTTTCTTCCCCCACTTCCTTCCTTTTCTTTCTCTTTCTCTTTTCTTTTCTTCCTTTCTTCCTTTCTTCCTTCCTTTCTTTCTTTCTTTCTTTCTTTCTTTCTTTCTTTCTTTCTTTCTTTCTTTCTTTCTGTGTGTCTCTGTCTCTCTCGTTCCTTCCTTATTTCTTTCTTTTCCTACTTATTCTATAGTCTAGGTATTGGCCTGAACTTTCCATCCTCCTGCCTCTTTCTCCCTATGGTTTCACTTGTGGACATACTCCCACAGATGCCTTATACACTGATACACTGATTTACTGGAGAGTTTTAACATATTCAGAATCATTAAGAACATTGTACTTCTTCTCCATATATCCATCATTTAATTTCATGTGACTACATAATCAATGTTTTACATTGTGTTTTTCTTCATAAGATTTGACTTGCAGAAGACTGCTTTGACTAAGTGAATTAGAAAATTATTGCCTAACAAGCTATGAACAGAAACATGTATTTCTTTTTTATCAATTTAACTTTAAACACATGAATGGATACTATCTATAAAAGAGGCATGTCAGGTTAATATTCACCTCTGCAAAGTCATAACTCTATGTTCACTATCTTCAACATCATCTGAGTCATAGTAATAAACAAATCAATAGTTTCTCAACTCTGGGTTTTCTGTGTTAGCACCGATCTCTCGAGGCATAGAGAATATCCAGAAGAACATAGAATAGTGATAACCTGTGGTCACAACCCTCAGGTCAAAGGACCCTTTCACAGGGATTGTCTATGACAATTAGAAAACATAGATAGTTACATTATGATTCATAACAGTAACAAAAATAGAGTTGCAAAGTAGCAGCTAAAATAGATTTATGGTTGGGGATTGCCACAACATGAACAACTGTATGAAAAGGTTGCAGCATTAGGAAGGTTGAAAACTGCTGCTATAGAGAAAGCAGATAAAAACAAAATGTACAAATTGACCTTGACATTTTCGCATCCAAAACTTTTGTAGGCTTCCCCATCTCAAAAATTAACCCTGACATCTACTTAAGTAGGCAAAAGCTACAATGATTATCTTTACTCCTGTGATTACTAATGTCAGAATATTTAAACTAAAACTATGCCACAAATCTACCATATACATTGTTATGGCTCTACATCCCTTACCCATTTCTAACTGACTTTTGATCCACAATCAAAGATACATATTTAAAATAAAGATAACATTCTTCAAAATCCTCCAGAGAAGTTACATTGTCCCCTGAATACAGTCTAAATTCTTCACAAGTCCTATGCGGCCTACACTCCCTTCCCTCTGTCCCTTTTTTCTTACTGACTGAACTCATAATCCCTGATTCTGCCATTATCAGTGCACATAATCCCACCATCTCCCTTCTGTGCAGTGGCATTTCATCTGTATTTTAATAAATAAAGCTTTCCTAAAGTTCAGAAAATAAAACAGTCCCCCTGGTCAGCCTTACAGATTAGGAAGTGCTAACACACACCTTTCATCCCAGTAGCCACACTAGTTGCCATAGAAACCAGACAGTGCATGCCTTTAGTCCCAGGGGTGTGTGCCTTTAATCTCAGAACTAGAGAGAAATATGAAACAGGAAGGAAGATCTCACATAGTCTCATTCTGAGATTCCTAAAGGTAGGATCGCCATTTTCTGACTAAGGTTGAGGTAAGAGCTAGTGACTGGCTGCTTTGCTTTTCAGAGCTTCAGATTGAACCCCAATTTCTCTCTCTCTCTGACTTTTTTTTTGTCTTAACATGAGTTTATTTTACAGCAGATGAAAATTGCTGTAAGAACCAATGTGTTGGCAGATTTATACGTATTATAGGCAAGAGGTAGATATGATGTGGTTCATTCCCATCTTCACATCTGGGTTTCTTGAATGTTGTCTCTCTAAACAGAACTACCTGTGCAATTGCTCTAACTGACTTACCCTTCCAGGTCATTCTACTGACCCTGTAGTTGTTTTCCTGTAACACACAACTGAACAGGCATCTCTTAAAATCCTTTAGCCTTTGCCTATTCTTTTTTGATTTTTTATTTTAATTTATTTAAAAATAAAAACCATCTTTTTTCATTTTACATGAAAAAATCCAGATCCCATTCCCTCACCTCCTCCTGACCTCTCCACCTCTCCCTTCACTGCACCCCACCATCCACTCCTCAGAGAGGGTAGGGCTTCCCATGGAGAGTCAACAAAGTCTAGCACATTGCTTTGAGGCAGGACCAAGACCATCCCCACTATATCTAGTCTGAGCAAGGTATCCATCCATCTGGAGAGAATGGCTAGCTCTCAAGATATCTCTTTCCTTGTTTTTGGTCTCTGTCCTTCTTTGTCTCAACCATCCAGTTCCCTCTAGTTCTCCTCCTCCACCCATTCTCACCTCCTTTTCTCCTTCTGTCTCAGCCCTTCTGGTGGCTCACCTCTCTTCTGGAACATCTGTCAATCATATTTACCTGCATTACAATCTCTTCATACTTTCCCTACATATTACTTCCTCTGAGAGTTACTTTTGATCTTCCAGTCCTAGGTAGTAGGGCCCCCCTCAGGGTCTTTCTTGAGAGGATGTCCATGTTTGTGATGTTTCGCTGTGACCATCACTCTCTGAAATGGTCTTCAATCTTTTATTATTTGTCTTCTGACCTTTGGTCCTGAGATTATAATGACAATGGAATCTAACGGTCTGGTTAAGTAAACTCTTCCATCACTAACAAATATTGGCTTAGAGAATAAAAGTTTATTCTGATAATAAAATGAACCCCATAAATATTTTTTAATATAATCAAATAGGGTTTGATTCACTGTGTTTTTATAGGCAGAAGAATGCACCCTAATCAAACATGTTACTCCCCTTTTTCATCCCCTCTGTTTATTTTTCAGGAACTGGTAATGCAACTACTTTTTGCTTTGTCAAGGGTCACTTTATCTTCCCACAAGTGCTAATGCTTGCATACCTCATTGTTCATACATTTACCACCATTTTTTAAATAATTTTTATTAAATCTTGTCAGGTGATTATTTTTTGGCCATCAGAATATGGCTGATACACACACACACACACACACACACACACACACACACGCACACACACATTTACGACTACATAACAATATTTTATTTCAACCAACTTAATGCCTATTCTATATCAAGCACTAAATAGTAGGAACTCAAATTATTTTAAATTTGCCTGGAAATGCAACCTTTAAACTAAGAAGAAATGTTTTAGGCATAATTGAATTTCAAAATAAAAGATTGCCACATTGTAGTACTGACTAAAATAGTGTATAGACATTTTTAAGTTGTGATATATGTAGTTATGTTTGTAATATATGTAATATATGTAGTTTTCTATGTTGCTAACATCTTTGTTGAGATTAAATACATATAATGAATACAGAAAACACATATAGACACATAAACAGACTAGGTAGTAGACTTCCTCATGGTTGATTTGTATATGTTTCTTTAGCTGATCCAACTTCAGGGATGAATTAATAGACAGGCAGATATATCTTTGCTGCAGTACTTAATCAAATAAGAAAAATCTAGCAAATGTTATTTACTTTTACTTTATCATGTAGAAACCACTGGTGATTTTTTTTAGGTCTGTACTGTAGGTCTGTACTATAGTAAACATTCTAAACATCCATGGGAGTTAAGCATCCAACTTTGCTTCTTAAATGTTCTGACTCCCAGAAAGAATTTTTGGGTTTAAAAATTAAATTAATGGCCAGGCGATGGTGGCGCACGCCTTTAATCCCAGCACTCGGGAGGCAGAGGCAGGTGGATCTCTGTGATTTCGAGATCAGCCTGGTCTACAGAGCTAGAGCTAGTTCCAGGACAGGCTCCAAAGCCACAGAGAAACCCTGTCTCGAAAAACCAAAAAAATTAATTAATTAATGTTTTACAAGTTATTTCACCTTGAACAAAGACTTCAAACTTTAGTTAGAATGTTCATACTTCAGTGCCTATAACAAATAGGTACAAATCAATAGCAATGTCAATCTCATGAAAGTCTCATGGAAACAAACTAAAATAATACTTAGAAATGTTCACCACAGAATATGCTGATTACTTGGGACTTAGTGTGCTTATTAGTAATGGATCTGAGCCTGGACAATGTCCTGAGAAATATTTAGATAAATAAAATGGGTAGTCTCTATCCTCATAACTTCTGATTTCCTTCCTCCCTCCATTCATCCCCCACTCACTCACTAACTCCCTCTTTCCCTTCCTCCTTTTCTATTACTGTCTGTGTGTCTGTTGTCCTTCTCCCTGAGACAGGATCTCACTATGTAGCACTATCTGATCTTGAACTTACTATGTAGGCAAGACTGAGCTTAAACTCACAGAGATTCAGATATCAACCAGTCTCTGCCTCTTGAGTGAACTAAAACTGTGCACCACCATGCAATCATTTTCATAGCTTTTATTCATCAGATCTTATAAGAAATGTTCTATGTGGTGGCTTGGAATGGAGTTTGGTGATATAATGGCTTGTCTGGTATGGGATAAGTCTTGGTTTTGGTCCCCTGCAATTTTTCAAAAAAATTAAAGATACTTTTTAAATTTTTAAACTATTTGTAAATATTTATTTTTCTGAATTCTCAGGATAGGGCTTATACCCCAGAGTGTGTTTGGAGTGAGGCTAAGTTTGCTTTCCTATAAAATCTCCAGGGAATGTGAACAAAACACTGTTTTGAGATCTCAGGACTTTCTCATTTTAAAACAAAAGAATTAAGCCTGACACTGTGCCCTTGGTGAGCTGTCTATGAAACACTTGTTTAGGAATTAACTGCTGTCTTGTTTTCTCTACCACACACATCTATTGAGTCTGAATCTTGGAGAAAAGAAAGAAGTAACTGGAGCTATCTCTTCTAAACAAGGATCTCATAATTTTTATCTGCGCTCACTCCTGAGGGTACTAGGACAGAAGACAAGTTAAACAGTATCATCCAATTTTGATGTTTTCTGATGTCAAACTGACGAGGGCCTATGTGGATAAGTGTGAAAACTGACACTGGTCTAAAATATACAGAGGTTTTTTTATGTTAAAACTTGCCATTTGAAACTGCTGTTTTTATATTACCACAATTTTGACATCTACAAAAAGCATAGCCTTAATGGACTGTGAATTGGTGAGCCAATCACAAAAGCAACAGAAAATTCAATCACGGACACCTGCAACTCATTACAAATTTAGCAGTCCAAATGCCAGCGGCTGTAATGGGTCTCCGATAGTCTCTACAGCTCTGCCAATATTCACCTATAATTTGGGCTTGACATTTACAAAAAAGACAACATTTACAAAAAAGTAAAGGGCAAAGAGTTTTACCAAATAGTCCCACTCTTTCAACTTCCCCCTCCCTGCCAAGATACTGCAGGGGGAAAAAAATCAATTCTAAACACAGGTGCTATTTGTATTCCTTATGGGGTTCTTATGAAGCTAAATTAATTGATGAGCAATATTCACTGAGGTGTTTGAAGTAATTGTTTTGTCCCCAGAAGTTAACGTTCTCCCAAAGTGCTCCTTGTGTTAAACATACAAGAGTAAAAGAGAGAAGGCAGAGCAACTGGAAATGCAAAATAATGTTAGTTTTATTTTTAGGTTCCCATTCTATTTTTGTGTAAGGGATAGGTATATGGGTAAATGCAGACTTGAAATTTTCCAATGAAAACTGTCAGATTCGCAAATATGGAACATTATGGTTGTCACTAGGTTGAACGGAAAAGAAAAGAGGGGGGCAAAACCCAACACCTGAACTCAGACATCTAGAAAGCAGAGTTTCTGCTCTGGATAAATGTGACCTTGGAGAAGTTTTTCAGCACCCTGAACTCAATTTCCTTGATATAATTTTGAAGATGGCAACCCCTGGCTAGTGTCTCCCCTCAGTACTTTCACTTTCTGAAAAGAGCTTCCAGCACCTATGTGACCTGAACACTCATTAATTTTCTTCCCCATACTTCCTTCAAAATTTATTCTCTTCCTTATTTTTTCCATAGCATAAGAAGGATATTTGGTCAGAGACATTTAGAACAGTGCCTCATGCTAATGACCCACTGTCTTGGGAAGTGTTCCTTTGTGGCTTGTATAAGGTGTATTTTAAAATCTTATGATTTTCCCTTTCTGTTCTCTTAGCACATTTTGGAAATTGCTTCCTTTCAATGCTATTTCATGTAAATTGAGAAAAGCAAATGGTTTGCAATATTTTAAATACAAACAGCAAGTGTTCTATTAATAACCAAATGGAAAAGAAATAAAATATTTAGTGTTATTCTTGGCTGGGTAGCTCATCATTTATGAGCATTATTTATAATTTTATACCCAACTTCCTCTTTTTTCCTACAGATGTGCAATTTCTTATCTCCTTTCTTATTTTTTTTTTTTTGTTTTCTTTTTTGTCATTCATTCACGCTTCAAGGAGAAAATTTCCTTAAGGTCAACGGAACAGTTTCCATATAATCCTATCATTGATTGTCCTGGAAAAAGGAAAATAAGATGACCTCCTGTGACTTAGAAATCTCATTTTCATATTCTATGCATTTATTTATTCTTTTGTGTATGCTAGCATGTCTGTATGTGCATATATACATGTGAGTGCAGGTACTCTCAGAGATATTAGCTCTTCTTGTACTAGAGTTGGTGCCACTTGTGTGCAACCTGATGTGGGTACTGGGAACCAAATTCAGATCTTCTGGAAGAGCAATGAGTGCTCTTAACCACTGAGTTATCTCTGCCCGTTATACTCATATTTTGGATGGCATGTCAAATTTCTAAACATAAATAATAGGATTCCTTTAACTTTCTATTTGAGAATCATTTTTACTCTGCAGCGATCTGATTGAAGATGCCCCCCACCCCGGCTCATAGGAAGTGGCCCTTTTAGGACATGGGGTCTTGTTGGAGAAAATGTGTCGCTGGGAACAAGCTTGAGGTTTCAGATGCTCAAGGAAGGCCCAGAGTCTCTCTTCTCTTGTCTTTCTACTGCCTGCCTATTTGGTTGTAGAACTCTCAGCTATTTCCCCATTCCCATGTCTTCCTGCGTGCCACTATGCTTCCTCCCATGACAATAAATGGACTAAACCTCTGAACTCTAAGCCAGTACCAGTTAAATGTTTTCCTTTATAAGAGTTTTTATGTTAATAACACCTATTCAGAGAAACAAAACCCTGACATCTAAGTTAATTTTATGTGCTCCTAAGTACATAAGTATATAAAACAGCTATACCATCTATATTTTGCCTTGAGCCAAGAGACAATATAAGGGAAATTATGTTGTTTCTCCATTCAACTGCAGGTTAAAGTAAGATCGGAGGAAGGAGAAATACAGTTCATATTACTCTTCATAGACATTAGTTAGATCCTCTACAACTTAGCTAGTCAAGGCTGTATATGACACTTTTTCTTAATGTGATGATTCATTTTGTTTGTCAACTTAACTACATCTGAAATAAATTAAAATCTTTTTAAGAGATTTTCTTGCTTGGATGATTTAACTTGGGAAAACCAAGATTGAATCTAGATTATATGCAGTTCAAAGAGCCACTCTAAATCCAAGTAATGCATTTTGGTCACAGGCCATATAAAAGGATGCCATTGTGGGAACTCCTTCAGCCAGTAGCCTTTAAGATACCAGCTCACTTGGGCACGGCCTCTTATACTATAAATGCCAACATAAAATGTGTGCTCACTCTCTTTCCTGACTTCTGGATTTGGTTCCTATTCCCCGCTCATGCAGAGGACTGTGATCTGTGAGTCTACCCCTAAATAAATAACCCTCATTACAATTAATTCTGAGCTAGTGTGCGATTATTTTATAGCATCCATAATCATCTGGTGCCCACATGAATCCCAAGTCCATGCCTACTGGGACAGGCCTAAAAGTTCCAAAAGGTTCACAACCCAGAGTGTCTCCCACCCCCAGCCCATCTGGCTTGATTTCACCTACTAAGTGGTTTTTGCCAAAACCCCTCCAGCGTGGAGCTACCATGAAGCACATTCACGCTTCCCCCTTACCCCCTGCTGCTTTCACTGTCACAATGAGACTTGAGCAGCTTCTGGTTTGTGTTCCCTGCTTACTAGCTCTGGGCTCCTGGATATTCTGGCCA
>NC_022016.1:27960312-27964999 GCF_000317375.1 Microtus ochrogaster
GGGGAGAACTTGGGGCAACGGGATGATTGGGATACAGGAAGGTTGGATAGGGGAGCAGGGAAGCACATATCTTAATTAAGGGAGCCATCTTAGGGTTGGGAAGAGAATTTGCTGAAATCTAACAGCAGTTAGATTTGAAAGTTATGCAATAGCTGACAATATTATCATTCAGGATTTTAATGATATTTTTTGGTTATTCTATGGATGGCATTTTTCAAGGCTTATATGGTTTCGCAGATATATCCATTTATTGGATATTGGGACTAGGCTTTTTTTCCATATTCTTAAGAAAATGGTTTGATAATAGAGCCAAAAATGAGGCACTTTTAGAAATGATACAGTTTTTACTGACTAATAATGAACAGCTAACAGAAAAAAATAATACAATTAAAATGGATGACACTAATTTAACAGACAAAATTTAATCCATGACAAAGGCTACTGAGAAATTATCTGAAATAATTCATACAGCTGAATTTGACAATCAAAGTCTGTTAAAAAGCTTTAATAGGTTAGCAAATAGAGTATCTCTCCAGGAAGGCGATCTATACACTGTCCAAATAATGTCCAAGATGAGATGTTATCTTTAAAGGAAAAACTTCACATCTTGGAATCACATGTGCAGATGAGGAACCATTGGTTCCTTGGTGCCTCAGTGAAATCACAAGAAAAATACATAGTCCAAGATATTTAGTCTGAGACAGTAGTAAAAAGATTTGAAATGACTGAGGAAATTATTAGATCCAATGAGCAGAGAAAGAAGGTACAAGGACAGGATTTAACATCACCAGTATGTGTCAGAGCCAGAGATGACTTATCCAGGGTTTTAGTTTCCTACCCTGTAATCACCTCTGAAAAAGGGATCCAACAAATCTAGATGGATACTTGTAGGTATAAATGGTCTAGAAGAAATTAAGCAAGCAGTAATATCTTGTGGTTTGCATATATTCTTTGTTAGAAAAATGGTAATGACATGGGCTTCCAGAAAAAAAGGCTACCCCACATGATAGGCTTCAATTAGTTTCAGTAGTCCTAGAAGATGGGCTGCTACTACTGTGAAATGCTATTGGCAAGAACAGGCAAAAATTTTAGATCATGGAAAAGCAAAAGAATTTGAGGCTTCCCAAGATCAAATTCTTGCCAAAAGCACTTATTCTGACCCACAGGATCAAGCTATTTACAATGGATATATCTTGTCCCTATGCCATAAAGCAGACTTAAATGCTTCAGACAGAATTCAGGAACTAGAAAAATGAACTGAATCACATACCAGTGTTAAACAGGATCATAAAGACTCCTTTAATAACTTTTTACAAAGATTAACTAAGGCTGTACAAACACGAGAAACAGACCCAGATGCTAGATGAGTACTTATTAAATCTCTGGCTTTTGAAATGCCAACTTAAAATTCAAAAAGATACTTGGACTTTTAAAGGTTAGATTGGTACCAATGGATGAAAGGATCCTGCATACGGTGAATGTTGAGACATTTGATGATAATACTGAATCTTAGGTAGGAGAAGCAATTTCCAAAAGAATGAGGAGACATCAAAATGACAAATATTTTAATTGTGGTAGAATAGGATGTCTGAGAAGGGACCATAGTCTAGGAATTTAGAAATAATTTCTCTTCTGGGAATGGCAAGAATAGATGGTCTCAACTCTCTGGAATATGTAGCATATGTGGCAAAGGCTAACTTTGAACCAATGAATATAGATAAACAAAAAACAGACAAGGTAATCTGATAACATAAGGTAACTCCTGGGGGACCACTCAAAGGTCACCATGTCAAACATGGCGAGTTACTCCCAGTTACTGTGGAGAACATGGCTCAATACAAAAATTTTAAAAAATCCAGTGCTTACTGTTAAAAAAAAAAACATAGTGTTCTGGATGATGGAATAGACGTGGAGGATGAATTAAAAACTCCGGTGGGAATTAGTAAATGTATATTTTGGTAGACTTCTAAAAATGATTAAAGACCAATGCTAAGAGTGCATATAATAACACTGTAATTTAAGGATTACTAAACACAGGTGCAGAAGTAACTATTGTCACTCCAGAATCTTACCATCAGAATTGACCTTTTCAAGACGCAGATGTTCAATTCCTAGGAATTAGAACACTATCTCAAATGAAAAAAATCACGAGATGTGTTGAATGCATAGGGCCAAAGGATAGAGAGGAAGGCTGAGGCCACATGTGCTAATATCATAATAATTTTATGGGTTTGTGAACTACTGCAGCAATAGAACCACGATTAATATTCCTGCAATCCAAAAAACTCAGGTTTCTGGGGAGGATATTATAAGGTATTATAAACAAAAGTCACCAGCCATTCAGGCTGTACAAGAACACAAAGCAACTAGCAAACCTTTAGAGGTACTAGCGGCCTTACCTTTAAAATGGTTAACTGAGAAACTAATATGGAGAATGGTGACAAATCTAAGAACTATCAACAAGGTTGTTCAACCTATAGGCCCTCTCTACAATGTTGTTGTGAAGAGTCCACTTATTGGTTCCCAGCTGCTCAGTCCTGAAATAATCACACAGAAACCATATTATTTAAATCACTCTTTGGACCATTAGCTCTAGCTTCTTAATTTGCTTACTTTTACATCTTAATATAACCCATCTCCATTAATCTGCACATTAATATGAGGTTGTGGCTTACAGGATAAAGTTTCAGCATCTGTCTCCAGTATGGCTATATGTATTCTCTCTGACTCTGCCCTTCTTTTTCCCAGCATTTAGTTTAGTTTTCCCCCACCTATCTAAGTTCTGCCTTATCAACAGGCCAAGCCAGTTTCTTTATTCACCAATAGTATTCACAGCATACAAAGAGGAATCCCATATCACAGTCTAGAATTCCACTGCCTTTTATATTACCTACAGAATGGCCTCTTAGAGTTAATGATTTAAAAGATGGGTTCTTCACTATACCTTTTAAAGAAAAGAACAGAGAAAAATTTGCCTTCAGTGTCTACTTATAATAACTCTCAGCCTACTAGAGATATCAGTGGACTATCCTCCTACAGGGAATGCTCAATAGCCCCACCTTGTGCCAATATGTTGTGAGTCAGCAATTGGAAATAATATGTAACAATTTCATAAATCAATCCATTACATGAATGACATTTTGTTATCTGATTTAACTAGATTTTTAGAAAGGATGTTTGAATAAGTAAAGAAAGTTTTGTATAAATAGGGATTACAAATTACTCCCTGGAAAAAATACAAACAGGAGATTCTGTCAGTTACCTAGGTTATAAAATAGGTTTCCGGAAAATTAGAACACAAAAGGCATAAATAAGAGAAACCAATTGTAGACTCTTAATCACTTTCAAAGATTGTTAGATATTTCCAGTCTACAACCAACTGTTGGGATAATACCTGATCTAATAATTCATTTAAACAAAACCTTAGATGGTTGACAAAGTCTTAAATATTCCCAAGGAATTAACAACTGAAGCTGAGAAAGAACTAGCTATGGTTGAAGAGAAATTACAGGAGATATGGGTGGATTGGGTGAATCCAGATCTTAATTGCCTTCTAGATATATTGCCTTCTAGAATTTTCCCTAAAGAAATTTTAATGCAGAGGGAAGATATTATCTTAGAATGGATCCTTTTAACACATAGACCAAAAAAAATTAAAAACTTATGTGTAAAAGGTCTCTGAATTAATTATAAAAAGAGAATTGAGACTTTATCAACTATCAAGAGTAGACCCACCAAAGACTATAATGACTTTTACTAATGATAAGATTTTTAAAAATATCAAAAGACGATGAACCCTGGCAAAAAGCTTATATTAATTTTTTAGGAGAGAGTAATTATCCCAAAAGTAATAGAATTGACCTTACAAAAAGAACTAGTTGGATTTTCCCCTGCATTTTATATGACACACCAACAACTTGAACCTGAACATTCTATACTGATATAAATAAATCAGGAAAGGTAGGTTACAAATCAGAAGATTTAAGTAAGGTGGAAAAAAGGCTTTATAATTCTGTCCAAAAGTCAGAATTATATGCTATTCTCATGGTACTAAGGAATTTTAAAGAACCTCTTAATATAGTTACTGATTCACAATCTGCAGAAAGAGTTGTCTTACATCTTGAAACCACTGAATTTATACAAGATGATACAGAATTGACTTCATTATTCATACATGTTCAATATATAATCAGGAGTAGGCTTTGTTCCATATACATAACACACATCCAATCCCATATGGGTCTGCCAGTTCCTCTAGCACAAGGTAACATAGAAATTGATTGATTATTGATTGGAAATGTGGTGAAGGCCTCATAATTTCATAGAAAACATGATGTCAATAGCAAAGGTTTAAAGAAATAGTTCCCCATTATGTGGCAAAAAGATAAGGACATTATGAAGAAATGTTCTACTTGTTCTTTATATAATCAAAAAACATTACCCGCAGGAAATGAATGAAATCTGGCAGATGCATGTGTTCCACTTTTCAGATTTTGGAAAATTAAAATATGTACACCACACCTGACACTTATTCAGGTTTTCAATGGGCAACTACTTTGAGCTCCAAAAAGACTGATTCAATAATCACATATTTATTAGAAATTATGGTCATCATGGGTATACCTGCAAAAATAAAAACAGATAATGGTATAGCATACTTGTCTAAGAAAATAAAACAGTTTTTTTT
>NC_022016.1:27965129-27965635 GCF_000317375.1 Microtus ochrogaster
AAAAAAAACCCTGAATTAAAAAAAAGAATGTGTTAAACAAACACAAAAGGATAGAAATACTCCCAGAAACAGATTTAAAATGCTTTATTAACCTTGAATTTTCTTAACACTAATGAGAAAGGAACAACAGCAGTAGAGAGACGTTGGATAAAAGAAAAAAACTTCTGAATTGAATCAGCTGGTGTAGTTCAAGGATGTGTTGACCTTAGAATGGAAAGTATGAGATGTGTTATGTTGGAGAAGGGGTTTCACTCTTGTTTCCAAAGGAGAAAAAATGCTGTGGATACCATCAAAATTAATAAAGATTCAAGTTGAAAAGAAGAAACCTCTTAGAAAAGAGAAATGACACCTCATACACAGAGGTGACAATCATACAGGTGGTAAGAAAAATCTCATAAGGGTTGAGGCAGGGTTCTGTTCTTGTCTTTGCAGAAAAATACACACCTTCAAAAAGTCAAGAGACTCTGAACGTTTGAATGCCTAAAGAAGGAAAAATAACTACCCAG
>NC_022016.1:27967401-27970804 GCF_000317375.1 Microtus ochrogaster
GGATATATTTATCACATTGCATTATACATTTCTACCTCTGATAAAGACACTTGTACATTGTTTACATTTTGAAGTCATTGTCCTCATTTGCTGCACAGTTGTTTAAAGATTGTTTAATATTCTAATATGAAATCTTAATCTTTAAGTTATGCAGGTATTAAGTATTATAAGTCAATAGCCATTCATGTTTGTAATACTTATGGTTAGACTAACCAGGTTCTTTAAATACATAGAGATTTTGTTCTGCATAGATAGGTAATCTTCAACCACTTGAAAGAACTGTCGAACATGGCATTTAAATAATTTAGGGTTATGTTGGCATAAGAGATGATTTTTCCTGGCAGCACCTATCTATTCCTGAGAGAATGTTGAGCACTGAAGACACTCCATTTGGAGCTTGTTTTCTTCTTTGCAAAACTGGCCATGGACAAGGAACTGCACTTGCTGCAACCACTGACAAAATGTACAGTGTCTGGACTAAACAAACAGGATATAAGAAAAAGGACTGCCAAACCTTGCCAAGACAGAGTAAGACAGTTTTGAAAATTTTTCCTGCCTCTGAAAATGGTCTGTCAGTTACTGTAGGCCTTAGCCAAAGTTGGTTGCTTCAACATTGTAAATGAGACTTTGGATGACTGCTTAGGTAGTCGGTTGTCTTTATCACCTACTGCACATTTTGGAAGTTGCTTGATTGCACTTCCTGCTTACTCAAGTAATATCTCCCTTCTAAGGCTTTTGATGTGGTTGAAGATTAGATAGTCACAGTGACCTTCCTCTTATGATCTAGCTAAGCTATTTCAAATACAAGACTTATTAGACTCCTTATGTTAGAATAATTATTGAAACATTAGCATATGTTTCTTGCTTGATATTGTTTATGCTGGTTGTAATTCTAATTTTTTAGTTGGTATTTGTTCTTATTGTATAGTTTTTTATTAGGCTCTTTTATTTAAACAAAAGGGGGAGGTGCTGTTGAACTCCTTCAGCCAGTAGCCTTTAAGATGTCAGCCTGCTTGGATGTGGCCTCTGTTACTATAAATGCCAATGAAAGCAGTGCCTGCTCTCTCTGCTGGCTTCTGGATTAGGTTCCTGTTCCCTATTCATACAGAGGACTGTGATCTGAGTCTACACCTAAATGAATAACTATTTATTATACTCAATTCTGAAATAATGTGGGATTTTTTTATAGTGCCCATCATCAAAAGGAAGATTTGCTTTTCTCAATGCCTTACTTTATTATCATTGAAAAGTTCATCTAACCTGCTACTGTGGTACTCCTTCACTGATATTAGTATCTACTTCATCTGGATTTCATCTGAGACTGATGATCAATAGTTTTTAAAGAATTCCCTGGGATTTAAGGACCAAATTAAGGCTGGTGAGATATCCAATCTTGTGGACTGAACAACTCAGAGATTCTTGGCCTATTTGTCACAAGACAACAATTGTTGAACTATCTGGATCATATAGTGTGTAAAGCACTTGAATAAATCCCCCTTTTTAAGTATATATATATATATATATATATATATATATATATTCACTGTTCCTTTAGAAAACCCAGACTAAAGACTAAATTACCTAATAAAGTTTTTCTTTAATTTTTAATATATCAAACACTGCAAATAACAAATCACAAATTTATTTTAAAACAATTATTTGATGTACATCCAATTTTACCATTTATTGAAGGTAAAAGAAAATTTGCATACTAATGAGATGTATATAATTATTTTTGCACAGTGAATTAAATCTTAGCTGGATATTTGATATAGGATGACATACAGCATCTTTAGTATTATTTGTAGTTGATCAGTAGTTTGATTTTGCATTCAAAAATGCTGAGAACATTTCTTCACATAATTGCATGGAATTAAAATGACAGAAATTATGGAAAAATCTGTCCTAATCTCAAACCAAAATTCCTTTAGCTGTTTTGAAATCAGGTCAGCAACTCAAACAATGGTCTTAAAATCAAATAAACTAACAGTACAATTCAAGGCATACTAATTTGGTACTTACTATCTAAGCAATGATAATAGAAAAACATTAAGCTTTTGTTTTCCATAATTAAGTCATTAAATTTCTATAAGAGCATAAAAATTAGATACATGTATAATAAAAACACTGTGACTCATTACATACAACTGACTCAGCTATGATCCAAAGCATTTCCAACAAAGCTTGTGACCTTGTTTGGCATTGCTATCTTTGCATTATATATTGCATTTGTTGTACTTTATGAAGGTGGGGTATAGGCGATCGACAAACACACCATATTCACAGAATTTATGAGAGTGTTCCCCTTTAACTTCAAACAGTTAGAGAGTCCTCTTTCTGAGAAGAGAGGGCATCTATTATCTGAGTATCCAGAAGAGGATGACAGTCCGGTGTGCATGGAAGTGAAAACAAGCAAGTTTGGAAGTGAACGAAGGAGGGCTAGAGGAGGTATATGGTCAACAGACACTTAGTTTCTCAGAGTCCTCAAGAGGAAAAATATCCATAGGTGACTTCTCTTGAAGATTTTCTTCTTAGCTCACAGTTTGCTGCTATCCCCCTGTATTATTAAGCAGTACAAGGCAACTTTGTCCCCAGTGTAACTTTTCATGGGGAGATTTCAACAAAAGTTTTTGAACCTCAGATACAGCATGGAAAACAGAACAAAAGAAAAAATAAATTATTCCATCTAAGCAGGGTTTGCTGAACCAGTGAGTTTCTTAGGGTTAGTTATAGGATTATGAGTTACCCGAAGGCAACTCTGAATAGAAAGCTAAGCTCTGTCCAGCATAGGTAACAGCATAAAAGTTCAGTTTCTGGAATTCTCTGCTGAACTCCCATACTAGGGTCTTATTCACAGAAACTGCTTGCTGCCTGCCCTATTTCTTTGAGGGACCTTATGAATCCTGTAGTTTTTCTAATCTTTCTGAGCTTTGCAAGGTATCCTGGCCCTTGAGTTTTATGAGTCTCTTTATTCCCTACCCAGAGGAAAATGTTTCAATTATTAAAAAAAAAGAAAAATGAAAGCTACACAACATGCTTTTCTTATAGGGTTATAGTCATATTTAGGTCTACTTTTCTAACCTCATTTAAGTTTAATTAACACCAAAAGGACTCATTTCCACATACAGTTACATTGGGAGTTAAGGCTCCAACATGTAACTTTATAGAGGTCACAATTACATCAGGAGCACTACTGATACAAAGATAATAAGGAAGAGGAATGATAAAAACATATCTTAGAGTAAGACATGGTGGGGCATATCTTTAGTCCTAGTTCTTGGGAAACAGAAGCAAACTGACCCTGTCTCAAAGAGAAAGAAAGAAAGAAAGAAAGAAAGAAAGAAAGAAAGAAAGAAAGAAAGAAAGAAAGAAAGAAAGAAAGAAAGAAAAAAGAAAGAAGGAA
>NC_022016.1:27970904-27985945 GCF_000317375.1 Microtus ochrogaster
GAAGGAAGGAAGGAAGGAAGGAAGGAAGGAAGGAAGGAAGGAAGGAAACATGTCTTAGATTGATATAAAATTTTTCAAACATGCATAGTCACATAGTAATGTTAGGTACAGAGAGTGCTTAGAGATACATATTTGATATATTTAAGATAATTGCTTCTATGTTATTCAATTCCATGTGAGAGTTAATTCACTTCCTTTTTTATTCACATGATTCCTCTACCTAGGAAAACAACCTGTCTCCTTTTGCTGTGATTTATAATCCCCAAGCTCAGGTCACTCTAAGTGAAGCCATTCCTCTGTTCCAATGAACTCTCAACCTCAGAATGTTTCTGCAAGTTCTCCTGGAGTGTAAATTATGAGATTATTCCTAACCTTGTCAGGCTTTGCTGACATACTGCCTACTATAATATAATAGGAGCAATTCATAAAATACTTTCACCTCAACCAGTGCCAATTTCTGTGACTCCACAGCTACCATTGTTCTGGATCCACACTGAACATTTAGTACAAAAGGTGCCTTAGAGTACAAAACAGACTTGTGAAAGTTCATTTTACTTGCTAATTCTCTGTTGTTGCTCCCGCATTAAGGTGGTATTAGCAGGATGTAGAAATGTTTGATGAGAGTCATCTGTGTTCCCCTTGGTGGCAATGAATACTTCAAAGGTGATGTGGTCACTAAGCTTGTTTATCAAGGTAGGGCCTGAAGCAGACCCATCACAGAAAGTGTGAAGCATAACCCAAGGTCAGCACTTGTTGGATCTCAGAGACTAACACAGCAAAACCCTAACCTTAGCATTTCCATCCAACAGAGCAATAAAAGTAAGGGAAATGTAATTCAGTCCTGAAGAATCATCAGTTGGGGTCGGGAACAGAAGACAGAAGCAAAGTATGGACACTCTCAGATACACTATTCATATCTTTGTGAATTTCAAAACTGATTTACTGTTTCAATGACATGCAAAGTTGCTTCAATCATGATTTCTGGAGAGTTTGCTGTTAAAAAAAAACTCTTGATATCTGTGTTTGCAATTACATTAAAAATTGAGAAGCAATAAATTAATCAAATAGCTGTTTTGTCATCTAAATTCAATCCAGTTATGAGAACTTAAAGCAAAAGAAGGAGATTTAGGTGTTCGATAGTAAAATATAAATCATTAAATATGCAGAGTCCCTCTTAGCTGCCTGTTTGACTAACAGTCTTATCTACAGACAGTTTAAAATTCAATTTATTTAGCTCTTCCTTTGCTGCTGAGCAAAATCTGCTGCACACTTCTCTAAGATGCCGATTGGTTATTTCCTCAGCTGCATGCAGCTCTGGCTGACAGCTTATCCCACCATCCAACCAAGAGACCTTGAAGACTGTTTACTTCCCATTCTACTAATTAAGAATGCATATTTGACCTTACTAATCTCTTCGGAGGAACCTGAAAAAAGGTAAAGTGTTTTCTATAGTGATGCTCTGTGAGTAAGAATTAGTATAAGAGAAAAAAGTGAGCACTTCACTCAATGTTCAGGAGTACAAATATCAGTGTCTTGGACCTCTGATTTCCTTATTCCAAAAACTAGATGACATATGTTGTACCAAATGGGTGCCCAGGCCAGAAAGGAAAAAAATGTCTAAATGGTACAATCAGCTTCAGTTTAAAGTTTCATAAAATATAAATAGGGTCAGCATTAGAAGAGTCCACTGAGAGAATCTTTTAGTGATTTGGCTGAAGTTCCCCAGAAAAAAATTAAAACATTTATCAGCAATAGAGTTAGTTATATCATCAATATCGTTTTCTTCATGAAATAAACACTCTTTTTATTTCCCCCTTCTCGATCTGCTGTTTTCCATATATAGCATGCTTCTGTTGTAATCAAGATTCATAGCTGTGAGGGCATTGGATAAAGTGTTCTACTGACATTTGAGATTTCTTAGGAATTTGCAAATTGTGAACTCATTTCTTTTACCTTTTCTTAGACTTAAAAGAAGATAGCAAAAATATGTAAAACTCTGAGATCTTTATTCAGTTTTCTCCCCTCATTCATATCTGCAGTATCTCTTCATTTTAAATTTACAGAAATGAGAAAACTGACATCAAAGTTCCCAAAGCTTTATTTTCATTCTCTACACAAGCACAAAAAAGGGTTAACAAAGCTGAATTTAAACTTCATACCGTGCAACCCTAAATGTTGTTTTGTTTGCTTTTGTTTTGTTGTTGTTAATTATATAAGGGCATGAATATGAGGGCAGGAGTACGTGTTGTGTGCATTCACGTAGAAGCCAGAACACAAAGCATTAATCCCAAAGATGGGGGGAAGAAAAACCATTGACCCAAATTATTATGGCCAATTAATTATAACAAAATTAATTAAAGCAAGCTTTCTTTTTCTCATTCCTTAGGGCTGCCTCCCACTGAGGCAGAGTTTGAAAGGTTGGCATTGGATATGAGGAAGACAAGTTTATAGCTCAGAGATAGTGGGTTTCCAAATGGGAGATTTGGTGGGCAGAATAGGCAGAGTTACAGGAATAGAATATAAGCATAACAAGTTAGTCCTAAGGACCTCCTGGAAAACAGACATGGTTGCAAGGTGAGCATAGCAAGGTGGTCTTAACAACAGGTAGTCAAACAACATAGTCACAGGTAGTCATATAACCTTTTGAAACAAAAGTAGGGTTACAAGATTTTTATAAATAACCATTGAAACAAAGACCCGATTGACATTCCTGGAACAGGCAGAACAGAAATATTTGTAGTTAAGACTACATGTGGGGCCTAGCCCAGTCCTTGAGAAACAGAGATTTAATCATAAGTAGGATTGAATCTGGTTTGTCTTTACTATAAGATGACTTTTAAGCCTAAATTGGAGTCAGGCTAGTTCTTCAGAAGTTCTAGATATTTCTCTGTCATTGCAAACCTAATCTTCTTAAGGTAGGGCCTCTCACTGAGCCTGAAGCCCACCATGTTTGCCAGAGAGCTTCTCGGGTCTACCTGTCTCCATTTCCTACCCATGATCACAGGCACACAGTCAGGCCTGGCTTTTTAATTACTCGATGGGGATTGAAGCTCAGGTCCTCACGCTTACACTACAAGAGCTCTAACCTCTTGAGCCATCTTTCCAGCCCATCACACATAATCTTTAATCTTGAGATTTTTTTTCTCTATAAAACAACAGGGCAAACCTCAGGGTCCTATTTGATCATAACTGAAGTACATGGCATGTAGTTCTCTTTCTGTCTCTGTCTCTATCTCTTCCTGTGTCTCTGTCTCTCTTACACATACACTCACAAACACACAGGGCTATTATTTTCAGAAGTTTGTTCAGCATGACATAGCCAGTACTATTCACTAATTAACACAGAAAAATAAACACTTCAAGTACTAAATGCTGTATAATAATTCACTTGATTAAAGGGTAACAACCCATGACTGTTAAACACTTCTAGTCATATTTCTCTTCCAAATCCATAAACATTGGGTTTTTGTTTTCATATTGCCACAATTTAAGTCATTGATGAAAGACAATGATGAGGGAATGGAATTAAAAGCATCCCAAATGCCCAGCAGCCACTCTTGGTTCTTTGTGCAACACGTATTAGTAGCTACTAAAATCCAGGCAGAACGGCTAGTTTCAGCCTGTCACCAAATCTATCTAGTCTTGGCTGCAATACACAAAGAGGAAATATTGAAGATACTACTTTGCCAACACAATTTGTCTGTTTGTCTTTTTCTTCCCTACTAAGTCTGCATTAACATTTTCTTTCTTTTACAGAAAAAAAAATTCAAATGCAAAGAGGAAGCAAACACTTAATCCACTTCTAGTAGGTCTGTGAGACATATGGCCTGCGGAGTAATTTAATCCAGCCCACCATGGAATCTGAAAATTGCTTCTTCCATCCCCTGCTGAAGCTGAATCTGAATGCAGGAAGAACAGTCTCAAAAACAAGAGCTCCTGAGTGCTGCTTCTAAGGGGCAGCACCACAGAGGTGTGGAACAGTGGGAGTTTATGAATTCAATTTGCCCATATTCAGAACAGTGGAAGAGAAATGATGGTAGTCCGCTCTGTTACAGGGCTCTGGGTAGAATAAAAAAGGAAATGAATGCAATGCTTCTGACTCATTTAGAGGGATCACAAAGCAAGCCTGTGTTTGGAACAGAAAAGAAATTTCCAGAAATTCATACCTTGAATAAGTCAGACAAAAATGATGAAACAAAGTCGACACCATAACCTTTTCATAAAAAATGTGTTTTGTGCTATGGCAACATCCATGCACTGTAAGAGATGCCTATTAATGATAGTTCTTCATTACTTAGGGGTAATAACATCTAAATTTTCTTACATTTGCTTTTTAAAAATTCTTGAATATTTGAGTACAGGTGATTTAAATATTTAATGGTGTTTCTTTGAAAAATAATAAAGCCTCTTCATTTGAAATAATTAGACCTTCAGTAATAGTATCACTAATTTGTTCTTCCATAATGCCTATTCCAATTTATTCTGTGTTATTATTTTTCTTTTTTTTAGAGAGCCTTTACAACCCACAATGCTGGAATCTGTTCAAATATGAACATCACAATTGCATTAATACAGTGGCCAAGTAATGTAATTCTTCACAAAATATCAAGATATCCAAGAAGCATGATTTAGTAGAGACACTTTGAAGAATTTAAATAGTTATGTCCAACACTATCAATAATAAATACATTTAAGAGAATAACATGGCACCCAAGAGATAACACATAAACTTCCTGGTTACATTCATAGCTGAATTGGAACCTGAGAATCTCTTGCTTCAATATGGGACTGTAAGTTATAGTTATTCAGTAGTCATTCTATTGCCAGATATGATTTGACATTTTTCTATCTGTAGAATATGTGTCATAGACAAAAAGAAAACCCACAGTATCTCCATACTTGCTTAATAAATTGATCTTCAGTAGTCTCTTGAGAGTTGCCAAGATACTCGAATATCCTGAATTTCAGTTGTTGTTTTTACAGGAATAAAGTTAAATCTCAAACGCAGGCCAAATTGCTGTAGTGCCTGTTTAACCCTGTTAGCATTCAGGCATTATGCTGGCCAGCCTTTAGGGTCCTCAGCTGTAGCCACTTGTGTACATACGCTTGTTAGTACTCAGGCATTTCCACTGGCCAGCGCTAAGGACACTCACAAAATGTGTCATCCAGCCCCTGCTAAGTAGAGCTTTCCCTGCGAGCATATGCTACACCCCTTGTAAAAATAAGGTCCCTCTGTCTATCTCTCTCTTCTGTTGCTCTCAACTCGAGGTCAATCTGTGTCTTCTCTCTCCTCCCCCAGTAAACCTCCCACATGAGTTCTGTTGTATGGCAATAACTTTCCTTCTCATCACTGGCCAAACAACAAACATATCAAAGCAGACATGGCTTTCGCGTTCTCCCAGGATCTCCCTGTAACAGAATCATCCTAGCTGTCATATCCTGCTGATATCTTAAACTCTCCAGCCCAGGGACCAGGCTGAGTCCTTCCCCCAGCTTCTCCTCTCTATATAATTTAGCCATTTTAGGTATGCTGAGCTCTTGGTCTTTGGGGGTCACTCATGGCCTCCTGGTTTTTGGTATCTCTTCTCTTCCTCTCTCACTCCCCCCTAGCTCAAACTTAACAGGATAAAACTGTAAAATTGTAGTCTTACAAAAGTCACTAACGTGCTGTAAACTGTAAAAGATAATTAAGACATGCAAGTTAATACTCAATTGTTTTATTTTTTAATATGGCCAGAAATAGACTCATAATCATGATAATTACAAGTGTGATTCATTTAGTAACAAACTTTATTTAGTCTTCGCTGTATATTTTCAAGGTGAAGCCTAAAGCACGGTGTTAAAAAACAAGTCAAACAGACCTAGCCACCATACCCTCTATGGTGCCTCAGTGGTAAGTGAAGATTTCATTTGACATAATCAGGCATCTCGGGAGTTTTTCTCTTCAGATACACTGTAACACAAATGACATCAAATGTTTGGGGGACAGTTGTACTTCAGTGTCTATGAAAATAAAACACAGTGACTGGAATTCTTACTATCTCTATTACTAATCCCTTTTCCAAGAAGACATAAAATTTGCTAACTTCTCATTTTTTGTAATAATTTTTTATTGGGCTCTGCACATCTAGTCTGGCACATTCACTTTCTCTTTTCATTTTGGAAAAAGGAAGGGGAAAAAAGCCCCAGATCATGGGGAAAAATTATCAGTCTAAATTTTCTGCACCTACACTTTAACTTTAAATCCTATGTTTTATGGACTTAGTTCAAGGGTGGGATGAAGGATTTGCCCACACAAAAGTGATTATGTTCACGCTCATGGCTTGACTTCCCATATTTCAAACAGGAATACTTATAAAGTGAATAAATTACCTATCCTGTGATTGACTGTGGCAACTAAAAAAGAATAGTGGATTCATGTCTCACCGACAGACATAGGATACACACATAGGATAGTACATAGTATATACATGTGGTATACTCTAGGGAAAATGGTACCTTGTCTCTTTCCTGATTACACCAGAGAAATCCCATTCAATTAACATCATAGACAATATCTGATAAATGTCACTGAAAACGTGACAGCCTTCAAAAACAGGGAAAGTTGGATGATGATTATGACACCCACGGAGAGCCTAATGTGCGTGTGTGTGGTTCTAAAACAACAGCAATAACGAAAGTCTACCAAAAGTCTACCAGGTTAAAAACTAAAGGGTCAGACTTTAATTATCAATAATAATTGACAGAAGTTCATTAATTTTAAAATGCATAACACAATGAGGTATTATGAAGAAAAGAATTTGGATGAGACCTAAATGAGAATTTTCTCTACTATTTTCAGTTTTTCTATAAACTGCTATTTTTTTAAAAAGTAAATTTTATTTTTTAATAATTATAATAACTAAGAAAATGCATAGAAGGGAGTTAGCCTATAAATTATACTAAATATTATTATATTTTTAAGTCAATATTCATATAACTTTTGTAATTCATTCTTTTGAATCACAAATGAGGAAGGGCAGGAAGGTGGCTGTGTACAATTGAAGCCACCAGAAGGAAACAAGAGCTAAGGGAAGTCAGCTGGCTAGCCTTCCTGTAGCTTCACTCTCATCCTTCCTGGAAGTATGCAGACTTAGAAATTAATCACATGTGCATAGACTTGGTTCTAGTCTGTGTAACATAGTTTAGAAAAGGGGATTCTATACCTTGAGAGCAAACAGGATTTCTGCTTGCTTGTTTTGCTTGTTTTTTCTCATAATGATGGAAAGCTGATGGCTATTACTGTTGACACTCTATACCAAAGTGTGAATGTATTACTGTGGAAAACGTGATAGAAATAATAACAGTCAGAGCTTTAAATCAGTGTGTGTGTGTGTGTGTGTGTGTGTGTGTTTATTATGTTTGTGGAGAAAACTGTGACATATTTGGCTAAATGAAGGTGATTATCAGTACTGCAGATATACTATGGCAGTGTGTAAGCAAAGCAAAGAGAATCCCCCATAGCTAAGTGTCCAGTGCTTACATCTTCAATGATGGTACAATAGCCTTTTTTGGAAATTTCTCTGTGGTCAACTTGCTAAGTCTACTTCATCTCAGTAAAAATGGAGACCAGAAACTCATTATAGATTTTATAGTTGCAGATCAAGATATTCAAAGCAGCACCCTACTTGATCTCAGTATGAAAACATTTTCCAGAGTGTTTGCAGAATTATTAAATAGAAAAGATAAGGAAACATCCAGTAAAGAAATGAGAGAGGCAACTTATACTGTTCTTAAAAACAGAACTCTGTTAGAAAGTTCTCAGAGCTCTTAAACATATGAATCATGCATTTGCTCACATAAGACATTCTATCTATTCTGACATAGTTACATAACACAGAATAAATTAATAATATCTTTGGTAAATCCCAAGCTTTCTATTATCTTCTCTGGAGCTGCAAAGCTGGAAAGGAGGACAGGATAGAAAGAAAAGGAAATGAATTTGGTGTATTTCATTTCATTGACTGTCATATTTTTATAAATTATTGGGAAAAGATACTTAGACAAAATTTAAACTAAATGAATTATTTAATAAACAGATGCCAAGTGCAAATGCATAATTTAGTACTACTATGCATGAGCTAGTTTAAGGATACGAAAGTTTTCTTCTTATGCTAAACTAAAATATTTTTACACACAACCTAGTGCACATCTGAAGGAAAAGTGCAGGCATTGCCACACACAACAAAGGAACCAGTCTTCAATGGAGCGTAACCAATACTTAAACAATATATAAATGTGTTGGATGGGGCTGCTTGTTCCTCCCAGCTGCCCAGAACTGAAATAGTCACACAGAAACTATTATTTAAATCACTGATTGGCCCATTAGCTCTAACTTTTTATTGGCTAACTCTTACATATTAATTTAACCCATTTTTTAATCAATCTATGTTTTGCCACATTGCTGTGGCTTACCAGCTAAAGTTCTGTGTAGCGAGCCAGACAGGATCACCATTAGAAGATGGCACTGACATCCTGTCTTGTTGGAAATAAACAACTCCATGTTTGGCTATGCCTTTGTGAGCTGCGCGTCCCCCGCTTCCTGCATGCACGGTGGATAAGGGTCCTTGGGCCTATCCTGATGCAGTCTGGTGTCAGCTGATGATGGCAGCCAATCACAGGGTGACCCGTGTGCCAATTCCCTATATAAGCAGCTGCCTTAGTGCTCTCGGCCCTCTCACTTTCTGCTCTCCCTCAACCAAGGGCACTCCAATTAAAGTGTGATCTGAGAAGAATCCTCGTGTGGTGGTTGTTCTTTCTCGCTGGTCAAGAAGTTCCGCAGTTCTGGAGTCCATCTCTGGCTGGGCTACATAGCTTTATTTTTAAACTCTGCCTCCTTACTTCCAGCATTCAGTTTAGTCTTCCCCACCTAGAATTTTTTTTTCTGACCTATCAGGCCAAGCCAGTTTCTTTATTTATTAACCAATAAAAGCATAACATAGGTAGAAGGACCTCCCATACCATTTTCATTTTCTGTTTAAACAAAAAGGAAGGCTTTTGTTGTAATAGGAGCAGTGGGGATGCGTCCCCAGCACCCCGGCCACCTAGCTAGCTTATGCCCCGAAATAATTACATGGACACTGTATTCTTCTAAACTCTGCTTGGCCCATTTCTATCTAGCCTCTTCTAGGCTAATTCTCACATATTAATTTAGCCCATTTCTTATCATCTGTGTAGCACTGCTAGGTGCGCTTACCGGGAAGATTCTAGCCTACGTCCATCCTGGGTTGGAGCTTCATCGCGTGTGCCTTAGAGATCAGAGCTATCGCGTCTACCCAGGAGATAGGAGCATGGCGTCTCTGCTACAGAAAGCAGAGCTGTCGAGTCTGAGCTCACTTCCTCTTCCTCCCAGCATTCTGTTCTGTTTACTCCACCCACCTATGTTTTAACCTATGAGGGCCAAGCAGTTTCTTTATTGCTTAACCAATGAAATCAACAGATTGATAGACACTCCCACATCAGGCTTTAACTTTAACATAGTAAAATTACACAAAACAAAACAGTTATCAAGCAAGAATTACAGTTACAATATTTATATCTACCTTATTTTTATCATAACTAAGGAAAATTAATAATATAACTATAAATTTTCAACTCTATTAAAGACTCTAGGAGGATATAATATTACCTAAGCAAACAGGAAGTGCATTGTAATCAACTTCCAAAACTCTAGAATTGACTGAGACATCTTGTTGCATGGACAGTCACCCAAAGTTCTTTTGTACCATTGGGGCATCTATCTTTAGCCTACAGGCCCATAGTATCTAGAGCACTTTTTCACAAAACAGAAAATTTTAAAATAGTTCTATATTGGCAGTTTGTCAGTCACCTTTTTGTGTGTTTTGTAGAATGTCTGGCAGACTCTTTTGTGTAGCAGGAACCCTGAAGGACCATTTTACCTTTAGGAAAGTTTAGCAATCATTTTTCTATGGGTTCTGCATGTCCCGTTTACCTAACATAAAATCAAGAAGTCCAGTCAAGATCCTTTTTTTTTTTTGCCCAAATGGCTAATTAATTCCATAAGGAGCCTCCTTGATGTCCACCTTTCTCTTGAAGTAATTGGTGCTGCCAGGAGCAAATGTGTCTCGTCATGAAAAGTCCTAAGTATTTAAACATTTAAATGCCATATTTTGAAGGTCTCTGAAAGATTTGAAGAATATTTATCTAACTGAATTACATATCTAGAAAACCTAACTAACATGACTACAAGCTTGACTATTACAGATGATTATCTATTAACCTATATTTCTTAATTATATATTACATTTTTAAATGAACTGTACACATAATACCTTAACCAAGATCAGAAATACATATATACAGTATAACAAAATTGACTATAAATTTGTATCAATAAACCAAGATCCATATCAGTGTAAATTATTCATGTCTATATCATATCCCTCTTTGAATATAATATAAAGAAACTTTTACAAACAATATTTGGGAATAGTCCACCAGGCTGGGCACCTACTTGTTTGTCCTTGATGCCCAGAACCGAAATAATCACACAGAAACCATATTATTTAAATCACTGATTGGCCCATTAGCTCTAGCTTTTTATTAGCTAACTCTTACATATTAATTTAACTTATTTTTATTAATCTGTGTATTGCCATATGATTGTGGCTTACCAGCTAGAGTTCTGGAGTCTATCTCTGGCCAGGCTACATAACTTTTTTTTGATTCTGCTTCCTTATTTCCAGTATTCAATTTAGTCTTCCCCACCTAGCTCTGTTCTACTTTATCAGGCCAAGCCATATTTTTTATTTATTAAGCAGTAAAAACAATACATAGACAAAAGGACCTTCCACATCATAAATGTTCCTCTGAGTTTTAAAGGATGCAGAAGCAATTGGGATATAAAGAGAAAAATTTAAGCACTAACAGTTGCTTCTAGATTTGTGTCTAAAAATGCCCTATTGTATAGGTTATCTTGTTTGGATCACCTTCTTACCACTGTGAAACTCAGAACATATCTTATCAATTCTCACCCCTGTAAACATTTGCCTTTATGAACGACTTGAGGATGCTTTCCTAAGTCTTCAGCTTCAGCTCCTGAGTAGGCTTATTTATTACATTTAATTCATTTGCTTGGTAAAAATTGTATTCTAGGGATTGCAGATGCATATCTTTAAAAGATTATTCTTAACATTAGCAGAATTCTGCTTTCAGTCTCTAAAAGCAAAATAATAATGATGATAGAAATAAAATAAAAAATAAAAAGCAATATAAAGCCTTATAATGTACATGATGATTATGATTTAGCTGTAGGTGGCAATGAGCCCATTGTGATCTCTTTAGGACGTGTCTTTTCTATTCTGGAAGTATACAGAGTACTATCACTGAAAGAATAAATATGGAGGAAAAGCAAACTAAAAACTTAAGAATACAGCACAAAAGTGTGGCAAATACTTCAATTTATTGTCCATTATTTTGTGTCTCAGTTTCTTCTTCTTAAAAAAATTTTATAATACATTTTACCTCCTTACATTGTTATACAACTGAATCTTAACACCAGAAACTAATTCGAGAGTTGTCTAGAACTCGATCAAGAGTTAAATCATGGAAAAGAACAATAATAACATTCAGTAAGCTCTCAAATGTGTAATAATGATTGAGTATGATTATAATTTAGTTTGGGCTGCTTTTTATCATGAAGTAGACATATAAGTTTTATTAAAAAAGTATATTTCCAGAATTCTAGGCTATTGTTTATATGATAAACTTGGGAAACATTTTGGCTTAAGTTTTGTGATAGAAAGTTCCTCAAAAGAACAGCACCAATATTGAAGCTTTTGCAAGGTAGATTGAATAATCAGAATGTCCATGATTTGTAGAAGTTGAAACTCTGCAGGTCCAGACCCTAATTGCAATTTTTTGGGACTACAAGGAATAGCTCAATCTGTAGCTATTCCTTGCCCACCTATGTGTCTACCCTGAAATCATTGTGACTTACAAGTGAAAAAGTAAAACTTTTGGAAATGTATTAAGGTTACAGATCACAAGTTTTCACCATTGAAGGCTAACAATGTAGACTTATGGCAGGCAAGGACTACAACAGAGACTTTTCCTATGTTTTTTAACTAACCTACCTGATGACCCAATCAATGTATGTATTTCACAACATCAACATTACTCCCACAGGCATATGGCTGCATAAGTACCTTGCATTCACGGACTAATTCACTGGAACTTCATCAACCACTGCATTTTAAAGTCATCTGGATTTATTACTATTTGTATTTCTATAAAAACTTTATATAAGTTACTACACTGGAACAAAGAAGTTCCATGAGCTAAAATTTGTGATCCTAGAACGTGATCACTTATATTCTGCTCTAGAATATACTATCAGTTACCCACTATCAGATGAGAGCTGTGTTTTGGTAGTGATAGTTTCTTTCATTTTTAGTTCTCATTTTAATCGTATGGAGATGGGTTTTCTGAAGTGAGCTTAATGGTTTTAATATGGATTCTTGGTCATCAGCTGGTTTAAAATCCATTATTCTTTTAGATGTGTCTTGACTAGTCCAATGAGTTGTTAGCAACAACATGGAGGTCTATGGCATAACGAAGCAAGAGCTGAGAAATAAATGGCCCATTCAGTTGATAACTTATTTTCATAAGCATGAGAAAGTGGTAGCTACTTGCCAAAGGTGGATGCTGGTGCAACCATTTCTGCTCGAGCCTGAATTACAGGTTTGTTGTGAGATCTTCAAGCAAACCTCAACCTTTTCTTTCTGTAAGTTGTCAAATTCCCCATTCCAGGAAAATAAAGTATCTTTTCCTGATATCCAGGTTTGAGGAATTCTAGATAGCCATGATGATGGTAGCTATTAAGAGTATACAGTTGTCTCTCATCATTTCTTCTCTTTCTCTGTCTCTATGCTTCCTTATCTACTTTGGAACAGTGAACTAGAGACTCATGGGCTTTTCCCCCAGATAGATGCCTGCATGATAAGAGCAGCATATTCCAATTGTTCCCACTACTCAACACAATAGCAGAGAATTTCAAGTGACCAGAAAGTTTCTCAGACTCCCATAGCAAGCATGTTCTAAATTTTGGTCATGCTTCTTGAGGTCTCACATCTGTTTTGATTCTGCTGTGGCTTCTGACCTTCAGTTCAGGTTACTAAGCATTGCATGCCACTCTTTACCACATCAAACTTGCCAATTATTGGCAAAAAAATATATATTAACTTTTAATTTTTTAAATTATAACAACTTTAATTTTAACATAAACAGCTATGTATTTTAGGGGCTACAACAAAAGGTATTATATACAAAAAATGTAATGGGATAAATATAATCAAAGAACATTTTATACATTCGTAAAAACATCATAATGAATGCTCTTATCATAGACAATATATTAATTTAAACTATATTAATTGAAATTAGAGTAACTAGATAAAAAGCTACATAAGCTTTAAAACTGCTAATTAATCTCAGCCTCCCTTTTCTCCCTAAAGTCATTATTAATCCATTTATAATGTCTAAGTTTAAAATATATTTAATATTTTTAAACATTTTATCACCATTTTGATTACTTATTTTAAGCCACAATCGCCTTTGCTCCTATCATGTACAAGTTACAAGACGCCCTACAGAGAATGGTCCCTACTCTGTTATAGAGTTATCTTTTTGAGCACTGTGAAGATGTGTCTTTGCTAAGTCATCTTCTGATTGGTTTAATAAAGAGCTGAATGGACAATAGATATGCAGAAAGAGATTAGGCAGGACTTCTGGGTAGACAGAGAAGAGTAGATAAATCTAGACCTGGGTGGAGGGACACACACACACACACACACAGAGATGCACGCACACACACACACAAACACACACACACACGCACACCCCACAGGAAATAGTGAAGAGGCAGGACATGCAGCAGGAGAGGTAATTGCCACTAGCAACTTGGCAGCACATAGATGAAAGAAATGGGTTAAGTTATAAGAGCTAGTTAGAAACAATCCTAAGCTAAGACTGAACTTTCATAACTAATAATAAATTTCCTTGTCATTTTTGGGGAGCTAGCAGTACAGACAGAGACTGGAACACTAGTCTTTTTGTGAAATTACTTTAGCAATCTCATACTCATTCTTCTCTCTTATAGCTTTGACAAGTTCTTTGTTGTTCCTTCAACACTTCAGGTCTTCCTTTACACAAGCAGTACTCTCTTTAGAGAGAGCCATTCCCAAAGGGGTGTGTGTGTGTGTGTGTGTGTGTGTGTGTGTGTGTGTGTTATCACTTATCAATAACCTAATTCTCAAATATCAAGACATAAGTAGAATTGTCCACCTGTCCAATAATAATCTGCTCAAATTTAAAATAAAATTTTCATGGCAAAAATAGGCTAAATTTTACAGACAGAAATGGAATTGGGGTCATCTAAGAAAAACCAAACTGTCAAACCAGAGATCTAAAGTTATACTAGTCATCTTGGGATAAAACTTATGGTAAAATCTTGGTCTAGATTAAGTAAAGACAATTTGTCTTTGGAAGTAAAAACCTGGGAAATGCTGTTTGTGGCTGTTTTTAAATTACAAAGTAAAAGAAATTCTTACAGGGTTAAGTGAAATAGTTCCTTTTGCAGACAGCCCAGGTTCTGCTGCCAGCACTGATATTGGGTCCTCACAACTACTTGTAACTCCAGTTCCAAGGGTTTTGATGCCCTCTTTTGACTTCTGCACACGTTTATAAGAAAGATGACCCAAGATAAAATCCCATTAGTCACCTTCTTATAAAATTTATTCAAAGACAGCCTACAGAAAGAATTCCAGCAAAAGTCCCAAATATTGAACAGAGTTGTTGGATTTATTGTTTTCTCTGTTGAATTTCAATTTTACTTTGATCTGATCTTTCCTTGCTATGCTTGCATTCCTCTAATTAGAATAATGATATTTATTTGGTGACATTATATTTTTGAATTCCAGGACATTTTACTATTTCATTGTAAGGGGTGCTCACAATGAAGACAGATTTCGGGATTTTGAGTA
>NC_022016.1:27987703-28000342 GCF_000317375.1 Microtus ochrogaster
GTATAACCCCAGCAGCACAAACTCTAAGGGCATCATTGAACAAATGGGACCTCTGAGACTGAGAAGCTTCTGTAAAGCAAAGGACACTGTCACTAAGTGTTGGAACTCTTAAAGACTACTGAAACCTTTGGTGTTGGAGCAGACACAGTTCCATTTATGAGAAAATAATGAACCTGTGAGGACCAGGAGAAAAATGTGACTTGAATATGTATGAACACTTATCCCCAGCTGATGGTACTATTTGGGAAGGCTTTGGAACATTTAGAAGTAGAGTCTTGATGGTGAAAACAAGTGACTAAAACTGGGTCTTAAGATTTGATGTGATGCATCACATCACTTCCTGTCTTATTGCTTCATGACTGCAGAAACAATGTCACCACCTACCTTACTCTTCGGCAGCTGCACTGTCCTTGTCATGACGAACCATATTCCTTTTCAAATTGTAACCCAAGATAACTCTATCAAGCTGAAGTTGTTTCTTTACAAATATTTGACCACACAGAAGAGGAATATAATAATATATTTTCTGAGTACTGTCGATTACTAAGCTAGCAAAAAAATTAACCCACACCTGCTCTAAAACAAATACCTACCTGGAAGATGTAGGACCTAATGAAAGGCCAGTCCAGGTTACATGATCCTGAGCTTCAGCTACTTTGTGTGGGTGCGTGGTTTTTTGTATATATCATGGCAGTACTACATGTAGAATTCTTGTAGCAAGTTTGAGAAAACAAAATATGCATCCCTGTGAAATCACTGCTGTGTTTATGGCTATTTCTTTAGCAGGTAATGACAGCTTCCTTTTGAAAAGTTGCATCATCTGGCTACGAATTTATTGACATGGTCATCTCACTTTCTAAATCAAAATGGCACCTAAAATGAGTGGAGACAGGGAATATGGCATATTTTGACTATCTTGTATAAACTCCTGGATTTGATTCCCAAATCCTTAAATGAAGTGATGAAAATAATTTATTGTTCTGAATGCATTCCTGAGAGTTGCATAAGCTCTTTTCCATATTTTACTTGTTTCAAGAAAAAAGCAGGAATAAAAGATATATATCATCTCTGTGGACACCTGTGAAATCTCCATTCTAGACTATTGACTATCGTCAAAACCACCCACAAACATAATAAACATGTTTCTAAAGAAAAGTAAAGTAGAACTCCTTTTTAGTTTCTTTTAATGTCTCATCTTATAATTTTTATCTTCTCCTTTATGAAGGTTTTATATTTCACATGAAAAATAAATACATCTTCAGGTTCTTATATGTCAGAATGGTTTTCACTTGCTAAAGAATAGCACCTATTTTAAATAAACAATGAAAATGAATTCAAATAATTAGTGTTTTATTTATTTTTAATTAAAATTTGTTTGATAGTATTTTTCCTGTGTGTGTGCCTCTATGCATTATATGCATGCCTGGTGCCTACAGTGGCCACAAGAAGGTAAAATGAAGTCATCTTTTTAGCATCCCAAAATCAGTATTTTGTGATAACCTAATCACATTGAAAGAGACTATTTTTGGTCTATATTTGTACTCCGTTAGGCCAGTCTGAGGCTGTCTGTGTAGACACAAAATATAAAAAAGATGGATGGTTTTCTCTGTCAAAAGTAAAAGAGGTTAGGGGAAGTAGATGAGAAATTATAGGGGAGGGGATAAAGATGAGCTTGATCAAATCATATTATATGCAGATATTATTCCAAATAAAAAGTTTTAAATGAAAATGTATTTTTGATAATATGTTGAGAAATAGGTGTATTAGGCATCATAAGTAGGGCACTTATATTAAAATGTTTAGAATGGGACACATTAGCCTATGCTATCATCCAGATTTTACTCAACTTAATCAACTACATCACAGGAATGTAAACAGGAGAGGAAGAACTTCAA
The DNA here is from genome assembly GCF_000317375.1 of Microtus ochrogaster. Taxonomy (NCBI): domain Eukaryota; kingdom Metazoa; phylum Chordata; class Mammalia; order Rodentia; family Cricetidae; genus Microtus; species Microtus ochrogaster. Next base: position 27,989,599 of record NC_022016.1, read on the forward strand.
AATGATATGGAGGTATCTTTTGCAAACCGTTTGTTATATCACACATGTTTGTGCCTGAGAAAGCATGAGACTCTAAATAGCTCTGTAATTGTTTTATTCATGAATCTATACTCTTGCCTTATCTCACCTCAATTCTGAGCATTTGCCACCACTAAATACAGTATACATATCACATAGCCACTTCACAGTATTAAGTTGTCATTATACTTGGAGAATTTTCTTCCTGTCCCTTTAAAAGACATGTTCATTCTCTCATTTTCTCCAGTCCAGGATCCACATGATGTCATGCTTTGCAGGCACCCTGGGTGACTTCCCCTGACACTGAGAGTCCAAAAGTACTTCCCATTCAGATTGGTGCTTTATAGTCCCCTCACCTCCTTGCCTAGTGTACAACCTACTTTTACCACAAAGTTTGATATTTTGAACATAGTTTATATCTGACAGCTTGATTTCTGCTCAGTGCCCCTTCCTGAAACATAAATACTTCTTAAAGGTCTTTCTGACAAGATATCAAGCTTTGTCTAACACAGCTGACAGATCTGTACTTTCTCTTAGACCAAGTTTCTAGAGCTGTCTGTCACTTGCTAGACTCAATTGACGTGTTATGGTACTGACGCAGCCGGCATGGCCATATTACTGGAGTATGTAATGCAATCAATGACTCATAACTCTAGAACATATGTAATCAGAGAAAATAAAGAAAAATTACTTCATCATTTCTGGTGTATTCTAGTATAATTTACGAAGCCATTTAAAGAAAACATGCCCCTGACATTTAGCAGCTCATACTTAAATGAGATTTTAGTACTTATACAGAATTTATACAGAAATGGAGGTATTTGAATAGAATACTAAAGTTCACTGAACTAAAAGTATTAGAATTATTTCTCCAGTTTAGACTCAAACTTTACACTGTAGAATCTTCCTATGCTCAACTTCCAAATGCAAGTTCTTAAAACATGTATTAGTAACCTTATTCTGCTTTAATAAATGGAATGAAATACATAGTATCAGCAGAATATCATATATTTTCTTTTGTTCTGACATGATAAATTTTTGCCTTTTAATAACAAAAATGGACAATAATAAGGGCTTGGTGATAATCAGTGACTCTATTAGGTTATTTATGTATGGTCACATAGTTCATTCCAATAAGAAACTAGCAAAAATATTTCAACAAATATTAAACAGTGAGGAAAACATGGCTTGACCTAACCACGTCAAACTATACATATTTTAAAAACCTAGTAGGAATAGAAAACTCACCACTTAAATCCACATCTGCATGACCTTAAAATTTATTCCCCTTAAATTGTCCTTTAAGGACAATATCCACCTAGAACTAAACATCTAAGGGACAAACATCTTTGGTTATCCAAAAGTCATTCTCTGTGGCTATAATAAAATGGGTCTGATTTCTCCAATATTCTTATTTATGTTATTTTGTATTTTGTATTTTTTTCATTTTCTATAAAATTTCCCTAAAATTTAAGAAGCAAGTCCTGTCAGATGTTTTTCTATATCATGTCACAAGAATCCCTTAAATGTTCTAAGAACTTAGAGTGTATCCACTGAATGAATAAAAAACTTAAAAGAACTTTTAAATAATTCATATGTCTGACCATTTTATATATACAACAAACACTAATAATCACTTGAATTAAAAGAATTTCTACATTGCCATGTTTCTTCTTTCTCTTTCCTTACAAGAGAGTCCAATGCTTTAACGTTTACATCATGACATTGTCATCTACAGATTCATATTTGAGGTCTACACAACTGAGTTATAAAAAAAAAAACTCATTGCATAAGCTTTCAGGGTGTTTAAAATAATGTTTAAAATTTTATTTTAAGTTTCATTGATATCTATCCATGGACACATATAACCCACAAGCCACAAGTTAGATAAAACCTCCAAAGTGAAGATTTAATATAACATGATTTTTAAAAACCGACTTACTTAATTATTATTATTTATTATTGTAATTACCAGTTTTATATATTTGTATCTGTCTTGTAAAATTCAGATGTAGTCTTTCTTTCTTCCTTGGTCTTAACATTTGTTTTCAGTAACCTAACAGAAAGAGGGAAGTTTTCAGTTCTAGGTTCTTTTGAACATTAGGAGATTTTTATTATGTGTGCCTTTGAAATGATCATCCACATCCTTTGACAGTGTTGAGGCTAGTGCTCATACATACTATTTCTTCAACCATAACCATTGTTTGTGGTTCACAGGCAGATGCAAGATGCTCAGTTGAGTTTGGCTGTCATCCTTTTTGCTTCTTGCTAATTTCCATGTTGGAATGCAGCTCTCATTTCATTAGCACTGTGTGCTTTTCTCTTCCTGCTCCACACTTTATTCTCCCTTTCATTCTGCTTCCTTTGATAGCCTAAAACTTGGATATAAAAGAATATCACTTTTATTATCTTTTTCCTTTTTAACTAAAGGAAGAGAAATTACCATGCTGGTGAAAATCGCATGAGTAGAACATACCAGAACTCTAGAACCTTTCAAAGCTTTTCTCAGTCTGTCGTTCTTACAAAGCTTACAAGCTGGCACAACTTTGCTCTGATTTCATTTTCCATCTCTGCTACATGGTGGCACACAGTAGAAAACCAAATGGACCCTTTTACCCTGTCCAAGTAAAGGAAAAGGATCCGATTTGCAAATTTATTAAAAGATGCACTTGGCAAAAAGGATAAACTAGGCAGTATTTAAAATAAACGTTCACTGTATTTCAAAGCAATAAAACAGAATGTATATGGAAGTTAAGGTTACTTTGTATTGAGGAATGTTTTCTCAGGTGTACTAGAAGGAGAGGCTGGTTTATCCAATCAGAGACTATATCAAATGCCTGGTGGTTAATGAAATCAATAGTAAGATGAAAGAAAAGGTGGGCATGCATCTGAGAGAACAGTGTGTATGTGCTTCATTGTGTTAAAGGAATAGTATTGGTTTTCAATTAGAAAGAATCAGCAAAAAGAGTGGGAAGAACTGAACAAATCCAGTGACTGCCTCACAGGTGCTAAGATGTTATGTGACATTGAAAAGATGCTGAGCTCAAGTGCATGGACCTGCCTTATGGGTTTAAACTATAAAGATAGCCTATATTCTCCCTTGTGCTTCCATCAATCTTAGTTTGTCTCACTCTCACACCTAAGTGTTGACTAGAAAGACTAAAGTAGAAGTTCAAAGCAGACAATTTGGGTTCATTCTCGTGTTCATCTTTATCCTGAAGGCATATGGACATCCAGACATGCTTTTATCATGAAAAAAAAAGAGAGAGAGACACTTCAGAGCCATGGAAATGTGTGAAATCTCTCAAAATGCAGGCTTAAGATTGGCATGTGTTTTTATCTGATATCAAATAAAGCCATGTAGCCAAGCTGAAGTCAAAAGTCATAGAGGAGTTCAGGACTGCTAAAAGAGTGTGAAATTACCAAAATTTTATATACATAGCAAAAAACCAGGAATACAGAAGCAGCATGCCAATCAGAGCTAATAACAGTGTACTGATAAAAGCAAAACAGAGCTCTTGTCTAAAGAAAGGGAAATTGAATTTTTCAGATATTACTATGAAAATTAAACTAGAACAAAATTTAAAAGGTTATGGATGCCTAAATAAATATACAATAAAAATAAAAGCAAACAAGGAAGACAGCTGTGTTAATCAGAGGTCCCTACAGGAACAGGATTGATAGAATGAGGCATGAAGAGGGGTTATACGATTGACTCGTACGAAAGGGGAAAAGTCATCTGACAGTGACCATCCACAAACTGGGGAGCATGAGATCTGATAGCTTCTCATACACAGGTCTGGAAGTCTCATTAGTCTCAATCCAGTGCTGAGGCTTGGAGGGGTCTTGAAGCTCTCCTTGCATTAAACCTAGATGGAATTGCTAAAGAAGCTGTGATCTGATGGCAGAGAAGGTGGCAGCAGCAGCAGGATGGTCACACTGCTCATCAAGACTTAGAGGCAGGTGTGGCAGCAGCATGCTTTCCCTAGGACTCCTTTCTATTTAGAAAGTGCTATCTGCTTTCAGGAGGGTATTCTCTCAACAGTTAACCTTCCCGGAACCACCCAGAATGTGTTCTCTTATTAGGTTCCAGATCCAAGCAAATAGACAATAAAGGAAGGGTAACCTTTACAAATCTTTACAGATCTCAGAATGAAATAAAGTCAACATATTACATGTACTGATTTTCATTTAAAGCAATGTGACCAGTGATTAGATGCATCAGTCTTTTAACAAGTAAAAATGGGCTTTCATGGTGGGAGGGAATGGTTCTGATGTGGGATTTCCCTTGTAGGATGTGAATATGTTTGCTTACCATTGGTTAATAAATAAGCTGTTTTGGCCAATGGCTTAGCAGAGCAAGTCAGGCAGGAAATCTGAACAGAGATATATAGAGAGAGTAGGCAGAGTCAAAAGATGCCATATCGGTGCTGAAGGAGACAAATGGCCAAAACCTCACCTGGTAAGCCACAGCCTTTTGGAGATACATAGATTAATAGAAATGGTTATTTTAAGATAAAAAGTTAGCCAGGAAAATACCTATGCTATTAGCCTAGCAGTGTTGGAATTAATATATTGTCTATATAATTATTCAGTTCTGGGCAACCAGGAAAGGAACAAGCAGTCTCCAGTTACATGGTTCACTAGTTCAGTGTGTAGACTTCTCTTGAAGAAGACCCAAGTTCACTTTCTATCTCTTAAATTGGGTGGCTCATAGCTATATATAACTTCAGCTGTAAGGGAACTGATATTCCTGGCTTTCACGGGCACCTGAACTCACATGCACAAACCTACTCATACACACATGCATATAGCTAAATAAAAATAAAACGAAAATAGTTTGTTTTTTTCCTGTTTGTTTGTTTTATTTATTTTTATTGAGCTCTACATTTTACTCTGCTCCCCTCCCTACCTCTCCCCTCCCTTTTAACCCTTCCTCCAGGTCCCCATGCTCTCAATTTACTCAGGAGATCTTTTAAAACTTAGGCTTGAATAGCCCGTTTGAATGTTTCCTAACTGGGAAGACGGTTCATTTGATAAGGTGGCTGGCACAGAAGCAGGAGGACCTCAACTTGTGTTCCTAGTATTCACTTTAAAAGCCAGATGTGGAAATATGTGTTCATAATCCCAGGACTTGGAGGCAGGCACAGAAGGATCCCTGTTTGCTGGAGTCTAGCTGAATGGGAAAGCTCCAGTTTCAGTGAGAGAAAGTCTCTGGAGTCTATACATGAATGTACACAAACACACTCAGTCATACACACACACTTTTCTAACTGGTTCAGAAATTAAATCCCAAAATTTCCTTGCTGTATATAAATATCAAACCAACGTGAAAAAAACATTAAAAGCACTTTTTAAAAATGAGCAAATAAAATATTTGGGGTAAATCAAGAAAAATAATGGAGAAGTTGTAAGTATGTTCTTAACAGTTTTAACAGTACTCAGGGCTGATATGAGATATGACACTGTCCCTCCTATTATTCTCTTGTTCTGCCCTGTTTCATTGTACTCACACAGTGTTGTGATATTGTTGTGCTGTTTTCTGAAATTAGGTCAAGTCCATTGTACCATGTTTTCTATGAAACTATCATGCTGGCTTTTTCAAGAACTCAAGGTGGTTATATTAAAGATATAAAGATATAAATGCTACTTCTGTAGGGCAAAGGACACAAACAATAGGACAAAAAAACAGCCTATAGATAGGAAAAGATTTTTACCAACTCTGCATCCCACAGAAGGCTAATTTCCAAAATATATAAACTCAAGAAACTAGATATAAACAAACCAAATATAATCAAATTAAAAGTGTAATACAGATCTAAACAGAGAATTCTCAGCAAAGAACTCTCAAATGGTCGAGAAGCACTTATAGAAATATTCAACATCATTAGCCATTAGGGAAGTACAAATCAAAATGACTTTGATATTCCATTTTAAGCCTGTTAGAAGGGCTAACATGAATAACACAAGTGATAACTCATGCAGTGAGGGTGTGAAGCAAGAGGAACACTTCTCCATTGCTGGTGAAAGTGCAAACTTGTACAACTACTTCATAAATCAATATGGCAGTTTCTCAGAAAATTGAAAATCGAGCTACCTCAAGACCCAGCTGTATATACCAAAAGAACGCTCAATCATGCTACAAGGACACTTGCTCAACTGTGCTCATAGCAGATTTTTCTTGTAGAAACCAGAACCTGGAAATAACCTGGATATTCCCCAACTAAAAAATTTATAATGAAAATGTGGTACATTTACACAATTCGGTATTACTTAGCCTTTTAAAACCATGGCATCATGAAATTCAAAGTAAAATTGGTAGAATTAGAAAATATCATCCTGAGTGAGGTAACCTAGACCCAGAAAAACAAACATGGTATGTACTCAACTTTAAGTGGATATTAGCTCTAAAGTAAAGGAAAATCATGTTACAATCCACAGATCCAGAGTAACTAACAAGGAGGACTTGGAGGAGGAACATAGCAGACAGATCCCTCTAGGAAGGGGAAATAGAATAGTTTTCCAGGTAGACAGGGACAAGTCAGGGATAGAACAAGGGGAATCAGGTAGGGAGATGGAGAGAGAGAGAGTACTAGGTGAGATAACTGGAATTGGGAATGACATCTGAAATTGGGGGAGATATTTAGAGGGAAAGGTAAAAACCTAGTGAAATTGAAACTCTTGGAATATATGAGGGTGACCCTAGTGAAGATTCTTAGCAATGGGGATACAGAGCCTGAAGTGGCCATCTTCTGTAACCAGGCAAGAGCCCAGACCCAGCCACAAAACTTTTGACATACAATTTGTCCTGCCTGCAAGATGGGCTAGAGTAAAGGTGGTGCAGAACTTGTGGGAGTGGCCAACCAATACCTGGTTCAACTTGAAACCCATGTCTGACACTGCTTGGAGGTCCAGGAACCAGAGACTGGAAAGCCTAGAGACCTAAGATGGAACTGGAAATGGCTGCCAGAAAAAAAAAGTGGTCTTTATCACTGAAAAATCTCTGAAACTCCTTGCATAAGTTATACAAAGGCAATTTATAATCTTAATATTTTTACTATATTTTCTTTTTTGAGATTATAATGTAATTACCTCATTTCTCCCTTCCCTTTCCTCCTTCCAACATTCCCTTGTACCCCACCCTGGCCTCTCATTTTCATGGCTGTTTTCTTATGTAAACAGAAAGTATAAACTGTTGTATATTTCTAAATGTATGTATACAACCTGCTGAGTTCAGTTAGTGACACTTATATGTTTTTAGGCTTGACAATCTTATATTGGCTAAACAAGTGGTGCACTATTTCTTAGAAAAGACTGTTTTTTTCTATCTCAACATTCCTTAGCTGCCTACAGGTGTTTGTCTAGGAATGAGGCCTGTGGGAGTTCCTTCTTCCGTAATCACATGTCTATAGGTATTGCTATTGTTCGGGTCCTCTTTAGGCATCTACCCTGATGAAACCCCATCAGTTTAGCTTCTGTGATATTTTTAGGAAAAACAATGGACAGCAATATTCCAACTCCATTGGGTCTTGCAATATTTTTGACCCCTCTTCTGTAATGATCCCTGAGCCTTCGGTGCAGGAGTTTGGTTGTAGATTATCAGTTTGGATGGTGCTCTACAAACTGTTTGTTTGTTGTTTTATTGGTTGTGATTTTCTACAACAGTTTCAGTTGCAAAGAGAAGGTTCTTTGATGAAGGGTGAGAACTGTACTTATCTCTGGGTAGAAGGACAAATGTCTAAAATGGGGTGTGGAGATCATAGTGGTTGTGGGTTTTCCTCACTGATGGGATGGTAGATTTTCCTGTGGATAAAAATGATAATTTGTCATATTTCATAATACAGTGAGTTATGACCATTTAATACTAGATATAACTGGTAGCTCTAAAATTCATAGAAAGACTTTAATTTTATTTAAGTTACACATGTTTGATTTTTACTTTCTATGTATTCTCAAGAAAGATATACTATAAACTAATGGGTGCTTCCATGCTTAGCAGAATCATAATGTGTAGACATTAACATTTATACGTTTTAACACATTTTTCTTAAGAAGAGTAAAGATTAATAATTTAACTTCAATACATTTTTGTAATTATACTAAAGTATTTATATTTAATTCTTTATTACAAAGCATTTTGAGAAAGTATAGTAATGAAGTTGTGTGTGAATACCTAAATATAAATTCTCTCTATAAAATACATATGTAATTTTACATATACATGTATTTACAAATATCACAACATACACAAATATGAGTTGAAAATTTGATTTAATTTTCACAATTTTTTTCAGTGAAATGACTTTTTTATTACCATGAAATCAAAGTGAGTAGATGATACCCATGCATATTATACCTAACTGCCTGCAGTTCTTCAGAAATTGAGGACAAAGTTGTGATTTTTGTATTGTTCTCAAGTCTCCCTAGAGCACCTCAGCATTTGGTTTGCTACCTAAACTGTGAGTACTGGTCGTGTTTTAGGCTAGAAGTCCTGTGTTTATTTCTTCCATACTCTTACTCCGATGGATCAATCTTTAACACGAACTTTGAGTGACTTTTGTAAACCTTTATTTACTCAACCTTTTCTCAGATCTCAGTGTTCAAACAATATGACTGTGGATGATAGACACAGCCTAGCTGTATTAAGTCACCAAACACATTGTTCTAGTTCAAGTACACTTTGTTTGATTATAGATGTTCAATTCAGCCTCTTTTCCCCAGGGGCAAAAAGAAGTTAAAAGTATTGTATTTATAAGCTTAAAATGAATTGGTACAAAAGTTTAATCAAAATGGTTTTAACCAGATCCAGGCTATATGCACTGAAATTTTCAGAATGTATTTGGAGACATCCATTTAATGAACTGAACAAATATATGTTGCAGTTTTAACAACAATAGGTTGCTGACCTTTTGTTTTCCACGCTGAGGCAATATGCTGCTTCTCAGGTCACCAACTTCATTGGCACTGCAGGTACAAACTTGACTAAGAAACAGATCTACTGTCTCAAATATTATTTCTAGATGGGTTGTGGACACATAAACTTGTCAGGAATGAGAGAAAGGGCATGTCAACTCAAACCTAGGAGTTGACACATATTTCAGAATGATAAAATATCTCATTTATTTTCCTTAGCATGTGTATTAAATGTGTATTCCATGTTTGTTTTCATTAAAGATGGAACAAGATGTATCCTTTCAGAAGCCCTTATTCCCTCAATTTCATTTTGTAGCTCTACCATCATGGCTTCCATCACATTCACCACTTATAAACTAGGTTAAAATTCAGGCAATGAAGGTGGCTCTATTGTGATCAGAACAACAATGAGCATGGACAGGCAACTAACTCTACAGTAAAATATAAAATCAGTGGGGTGGTGGTGCACGCCTTTAATTACAGCACTTGAGAGGAGAGACAGGTGGATCTCTGTGAGTTCAAGGCCAGCCTAGGCTACAGAATGAATGCCAAGGACCAAACCTATACACACAAAAAAAAACCTTGTCTCTAAAAACCAAATACATATAAAGCATATGCCAAATATTGTTACTATGGGATCATATGGTATTCCCATTTTTAAGATTTTTTTAAACCCTCCATACTGGTTTCCCTGATGGCTGAATTTGTTTGCTCTCTAACCAGATGAGAATAAGAGTTCCTCTTCTCTCTCATCTACATGGACATTGTTCCTTCATTTTCTTGATGATAGCTTCTTTGATTGAAGAGAGATGGAATATCAGAGTAGTTCTAATTTGCATTTTCATGATGTCAAAGGATGATGAATGGCTTAAAAATATTTATTGATAACAATCAACAGCTCTCTAGTTGAATTCATACCTGCTCAAAAAGAATGTTGGAGTAAGGCTGCTTGTTGGTTCCCGTCTTCCCAGCTCCAAAATAATCACATGGAAGCCATATTATTTGCAATACTGTTTGGCCAATAGCTTAAGTCTATTTCTGGTTAACTCATATCCTAAACTAACCCATCTCTATTAATCTGTGCATCACCCTGGGGCTGTGGCTTACCAGCTAAAGTTCTGGCAACTGTCTCCGGCCGGTGCTACATGACTTCTCCCTGACTCTGCCTCCTTTTTCCCAGCATTCAGTTTAGCTTTTCCTGCCTACCTAAGTTCTGTCCTATCAACAGGCCAAGGCAGTTTCTTTATTCACCAATGGTATTCACAGTATAAAGAGAGAAATTGCACATCAAAAATGTAATGCATAATACTGGAAACTAAACAATCACCCAATATTGGTAAAGACCTGGATCTTGAACAAAAACCTACAACTGCCAATTTATTAAACGAGATTAGTTCCTAACAACATTCTAAGTATTTGTCCTTCAGCCCACAGATAAGTGTAGTCCTCACCCTCATCAATAAAACTTGTCTTACAGTAGATGGAGACCATCACAGAAAATCATAACCAGTCAAAACTCAGCACTGTGGATTCTAATCTCAAAGGGTACATCTACAATACAAGTCTTGCAATGATCTCTAAGGCTCAGAGATCATTTTGGAAGAGGGTCTAGAAAGATAATAACAGAGGATTAGTATGTTTAGTATGAAATTGTGTCTCCTAGGAATATTAGAGACTATACCCATAAAATCTCAACATAATGACTGTCTAAATATGAACTGAACAAAGAAAACAAAGTATGCTAAGGCTGATTGGAGTGGATGGGGGATAAATCCTGCATGCCTCAACTAGTTATCTAATACCAGATGGTCAA
>NC_022016.1:28006947-28009636 GCF_000317375.1 Microtus ochrogaster
GCTGGTTTCTGGTGGCTTCATGTTGCTTTTCAGCATGTTGGGTGAATTCTTGCATTGGCGTCTGCCCATCTCTTCTTTCAAATGCTCCCTTATGGATCTTCTTTTACCGGATCAGGTCTCCTTGCCTACTGATATACCTTCCCAGTGCTGGCTCTCCCCAGTGATGGCTCTTCTGGTGCCGAGATCAGATCTCCATGCCCAATGATGGCTCTCCCCAATGCTGGCTCTCCTGGCACCCAGATCAGGTCTCCATGCTGGTTGGTAGCTCGTAAACAAAGTGCCTACCTTGCTTGGTGAAGGCAGGCTATAGAAACAAAGGAACTCCTGCCCGTTAGGGTGCCCTGAGGATTTGGACCCAGTGCCCAGACAGGCTGGACTGGGTGATGTTATGTGTCGAAAGAGGGCAGTGGGGCCAAAGTGGGGAGGGTCTGGATGAAAGCTAGGTGGGATAGGAAGAAAGAGGCAGTATGCAGGGAGTAGAGGCCCTGCAGAGAGCCCAGGAAGGATAGGGGGTTGAGGAACTTCTGAGTTCCCTGTCCTGGGCTGGCGAGGCAGGGTCAGAAACTCACCCCAATGTTGGCTCTCCTGGCGCCGAGAGATCAGGTCTTCGTGCTGGTTGGGTAGATCGTAAACAAAGCGACTCAGGCTATGAATTTTAAATAGAGAAATGAGTGATATATGAAAGAATTTGAAGGGACAAAGGGAAAGAGGAAATGATGTAACAATAAACTTAAAAAATTTAAAAAATGATTTAAAATAACTTTATTGCGGGCTGGAGAGATGACCCAGTATTTAATAACACTTGCTTTGCATTCATGATGACCTGAAGATTTGAGTTCAGTCCCTAGCACACACACACACACACACACACACACACACACACACACACACACACACACACACACAAAGTTGGTCATAAATGCACATACTTGTAGCTCAATGATTAAGGATGGGGCAAAGCCAACCAAATCCCTAGATCTTCTCTACAAAATAGTTTAGTCTAAACAGCAAGTTTCTAGTTCAATGAGAACCCCTGTCTCAAGGCAAGAAGGTAAACAATGATAGAAGACTTTCAATGTCTTGTCCTTACGTCTGTGTACAAGTATACTAGTGAGTCACTTGTATCACATCTCTACACACAGCAACACTCAACAAACACAAATTAATAATTAAATATTTTGAATATTTGATATTCTTTGTTTAATCATTGTATATTTCATTACCCAATGTACTGATTAGCAATTTTAGAGTTAAATTTTCCATTTTTAAAAAATAAACAGTAGATATTAAATTTCTATCTGATATACAATAGGTAACTATTTTCTCCCATTCTATAGATTGTTTTCTCTGCTGATGGTTTGCTTTATTATGAAGAATCATAATTTAATGTAATCCCCTTATCAGTCTCTATGACTATTTCCTGTGCTGTTGGAATCTGCTTGAGAAAAATTTTAACTTAAATCTTAGTGTTTTCTTCTAGTAGCTTCAGCAATTTATGGTTTAAATTAAGGTTTTGATCAATTTTTTGCTGATTCTTGTGGAAAATAAGAGATATAAATCTATTTTCATTCTTCAGTAGGAAGATATCCGATTTTGCCAGTATTATTTGTTGAATAGGTTTTTTTTTTTCATTGAATGAAAGATACCTTGTCAATTGTTAGGCCATCATATTCATATGGAGTTATTTCCAAATAATTTATTTTTGTTGCATTTGGTTTATATGACTATGATAGTTTTATTTTTTCAGTTTTTTTTTCGCTCTATGGCTTTGTAGTATAATTTGAGGTGATGTATTTAAATACTCCTAGTACTCCTAGTCTTTCTACCTCCAGTTAGGATTGCTTAAATTATTAGAGGTCTTTTGTGTTTTGCATAAATTTTGTATTGTTTCTATCAATTTCTGAGAACACTTTTTTAATTTTTATTGTGTTGAGTTGAATTGAGTGTGTAGATTAATTTGAATAGTATAGCCACTTTTCCGATATTAATTTCACCAATCCAAGACCACAGAAGGCCCTTATAGTGCACAATGTCTTTGACAATTTTTTTCACCATCACGAAGTTTTTATTGAAGAGATTTTAATTTCCTTGATTATACTTACCCCAAGGTTTGTATATATGGATTTGAACTATTGAAAATAGGACAATTTTCATAGTTTCTTTCTCAGAGAGTTCATTGTTGTTATGTAGAAAAGCTAGTGATTTTTGTATGCCAATAGCATATTATGTAAATTTATTCAAAGTGTGAAGTGTATTTTCTGGTGGAGTGTATTTAGTTTTTTCAGTATAAAATCTAGTCATCTGTGAATAAGGATCATTTACTTACTCCTCATTTTATTTCATTTACCACATTTGTATGTTTTATTGCTTTTCTTAACACTTCTTTTATTATATATTTCTCATATACTCCCTTTTATATTTTGATACATTTTCTTCCCCTTCCTATTTTCTTCAAGAATTTTTTTTATCATGAAGGCATGTGGAATCTTGTCAAATGCCTTTTCTGCATCTATTAAAATGACCATGTGAATTCTGTCACTTAAACTTATTTATATGGATAAATACAGTAATACAGATGTTGACATTTCTTACAGTGAATTAGCTTTCACCAACAGGATGAAAACAATTTGGTCATAATAGACTGATCTTTATGAAATTTTAATTTATTTTCTGTGTATATTTTGCCTGC
>NC_022016.1:28009782-28040737 GCF_000317375.1 Microtus ochrogaster
TTGTTAGTATTTGTTGAGAATTCTTGTATCTGTGATTTCAGTGTCAAGTTATTACTAGCTTCACAGAATGAATTTTATAATATTCCATCATTTACTTTGCGGGAGAATTTTGAAAAATATTGCTGTTAGATTTTCTTTATTACTGTGGTAATTTAGCAGTGAATCAATTTCTGAGATTTTTTTGTCTAGGGAATTTTTAATTATTCCTATCACTTCCTTGTAGGGTATTTGTCTGTTTAAACTTTTTATAAATCATCTAGGTTGAGAAAGTCATCCATTTCTAGATTTATTTTTTCAGATTTTGAAACATATTAGCAATTAATAGTCAATGATCTTTACTATTTCTCTGGCACCTGTTATAACAACTCCCTCTCCTTTTCCTTTTTATATGGGATATTTCTTTTTCCCTTTCTTTTTTTGTAACTCTAATATTTAAGTTATATTTATTTAATAGCAAGATTTATATAATACAACTGAGCATATCATATGTTGACATGTTTGAAACTACTATTAGATTTTTCTGTTGTGGAAGCAATTTACTTCCCCATGGAGAAATGATGCTCAACAGTTCCTTGGGGATGCAAGTGGCTGCTTCATTGTGATTATTTGTTATTAAGTTACTAATCCTGTAATGGAAGGCTGGTAAGACTCACCACTTTCTGAATACCACCCCCTCTTTAAAACACTAGATATGAGGTAATCAAGATTTCATTACATGTAGAGTTCATGTACACTTCAAAATAGCCTGTGTGTGTCTCTTTTTTCTTCTACAGTAATTTAAATTCAAGCATCTCATACTAGTTAGCTTATCTTGTCAACGTCTAGTACAATGTCTTCCTTTATTCTGTCTCCAGAATGATTTTCACTTTTATCCTACCATCCATGCAAACCTGTTTTTAACACAATAACATATTGAAAAAGCTTTTCTTACTGTAATTTTGTGATAGATTGCTAACGGTAAATGAAAATTTTAATGATAAAGTTATTACATCACTTGGCATGTGCTGCTTACTAAGAAATATGAGTCTTTTCTATCTATAACCATAAAATTATAACAGGTATATCCAGAGCACAGTTTATGTAATTCTACTGGACAAGAGAGTTTGTTACTTTTTACTACCTTATGTTATTTACAATATTCTTATAAGCTTACACTTTGATTTTTTGATTGCCACATACTCAATATATTTAAAATTCGTTGGGCCTGCTTTCATCTCATTCCATCACAAATTATTTGATGAACTTTGTTGACTGTTATTTCAAGTCCAACCAAGGGCACCACAGTGCTGGGCTTGTAAATTCCAGATATATATGGAATTTACATATATATCTGGAAAGTGGAAGCCTATAGTAAGTAGAAAAACATTCCAGATATATATGTCTATGATATTTGTATCATATATGTGATATATAGATACATAGATAGATAACAAATAAAGCTAGCTCTCCATTCTAGACTTTTTTGTGGAAATATATACTTTATACATTCAGAATCACTTTTAATATCACAGAAACAATTCATGTATTCTATGTGAACAAGATTATATTGCCCTACTTTAAGTTTTAGTATAAACTAAAAATGATACAGCTACACACAAATTTATAATATGTTGACAATGTTTATGTGACATAAACTAAGATAAATGCAGAATCATTCCAATAAAATAAATTCTTGACAGATAATTCCATCTAAAACATTCTCCTCATCCCAGTTTAGATATTTCATTTTATACTGAGTAATTAACACTGTGTAGTTGGCTTGCGCCAGGAATCAGAAATCAGAATTAGGAATGTATGAGAAATACCAGTTGTATCCAGCAGGTTTTTAAAAACAGCCACATGATAATTCTAAACCATTGAGTAATACTTCACATTCTTTGGACTTCAATGTTGATGGCAATGTGAGAGTTAGAAGAAACAACAGCATTAAGCACACAATAGGTCAATAAATCAGATTCACATGTCACTATATCTATTAACCTTCTTCTGCTTCTATAGAATCAGAAATGCCTCTCAATCTTAGCAAGTTTTCATATGCTGTCCTGTTGTAGAAGCCTGCTTGTTCATTTCTAGCTTCCCAGACTCCCAAAATAACCACTCAGAAACTGTATTAGTTAAATCACTGCTTGTCCTATTAGCTTATGCACATTTCTACCTCACTCTTATCTCTTAAATTAACACATTTTTATTACTTTCTGTTTCACCACGAAGTTCATGGCCTACCAACAAGGTTCCAGCTGGCAGCTTGTGTCTTTCCTCTCTTGTGGCTACATGGCATCTCAATGGTGTGGGAAGTAGTTTTGTGTATGTGCCGCTTTTATTAGTTAATGAATAAAGACACTGCCTTGGCCTGTGATCAGGTAGAGTAGTGCTGGGAAAAAGAAGGCAGAATTGGGAGACGCCATGTAGCCACCGCTGGGGACAGACCAGCCAAAACCTTGCTGGCAAACCACAGCCATGTGGTGATATACAGATTAATAGAAATGGGTTAAATTAAGTTGTAAGAGCTAGGCAATAAGAAGCTAGAGCTAATAGGCCAAGCAATGATTTAATTAATATAATTTTATTTCTGGTCTGGGCAACCCCCTACAACAAATTGGCGCACCAATGTGGTCAGTTAAATTCATATAAAACCTGGGAAAGCTTGAAAAGTAATTCTAGAAACAACAACAAAAAAAAAAAAGCAGAGTTTAATGCAGCTTCTTGCTTTGTTGGCTCATTGCTCCTTTAAAAGAGGTCTTCCTGATTCAGCAGTACTTGAAAACAATGGCAGTTCCAAACTTGCAGCTTCCTGATTAACCTGCACAAAAAGTTCTGACTCTTTTGGGAGGTTCAGCTACAGAGCATTTGAATAGGGTTTGTGGGCCCAGATGCTTGTATGCCCACTTGGGGTTAGGAGAAAAGTAGCTGAGACCATGCTTACAGGTCAGCGACCCCCGCCCAGCCACCTGGGCAAGCAATGGGATCAGGTCTGCTAGGAGTACACAGGCAGGAAAGCATGGTGGATTCCCACCACCATACACAGAAATATCTCCAGACTGCTCAATGCTCTGCATGGCATATTTAGCTATTACTCAGCTATAAAGAGTTTATGTGCTGCATGTTCCTTTTCAGAGAAAAAGTAGCTCCTATCTGGCAGCCCCAGAGCAGGTGGTAATTGTACCTTCACCATTTGAAAGGTAGAGAGAGGAGGAGCCAGTACCCAGGGCTGCTGCAACCAAGCTGCTTACCATTTCAAAAGCTCTGCAGGACAGAAAAAAACCTACAGATACACAATAGAATAGATTCAGACATAAAAAAATCTCTAAATGAATCACAGTGTGTTTTTAAAATGTACCTAGGCCTGGGAGAGAGAAGAAAAAGAGTAAAGAGACAGTAATGTAATACAAAAGAGTACAGACAGGCATAAATTAAAGGAGTAAAGATAATAAAATAAATATTAAAATTGTAGAAAATGTAATAGAGTAAGAAAAATAAGCCACATCAAGATGGAATGAACACAGAGAGTCTGGATTATGTATATTATTGTGTTTTCTTTGAATTTTTTGACTGTTAAGAGCTACACAATGAGAGACATTTCATTGTACGGACTGCTAAATTAAACCAACATAAAGGTATCTTGACTTCAGAATTTGAGTCTAAGGATATGTTGCTTCAAAAAAGAGGTTCTGCTTTTATTTCCACAGAAGATGAGAACCTGTGGATTAATTCCAGACTAATGTGGTTTGATGGACCAAGACATGCTGAAAGGTCATCATGAATACCCACCAAAAATTACTTCATCCAGCAAAAAGCAGGAAGCAGTTTGGAAAGAACTACACCCAAATTCCCAAATATTGTTTATAAATGTTTATTTACATTTAAAGGGGAATATGCTATAAAGATTTGCATTGGTATGGATCTTGCTCAATTGATACAAATTTTAGGTCAGTTTTGTTACATGTATATTTCTGATCTTGATTAAGGTATTATGTCTGTGCAGTTCATTTAAAAATGTAATGTATAATTAAGAAATATAGGTTAATAGGGAGTTATCTATAATAGCCAGGCTTGTAGTCATGTTAGTTAGGCTTTCTAGATGTATAGAGATACATTTCAGGTGGATAGGGATTTATCAAATCTTTCAAAGACCTTCAGAATATGGCATTTAAAATGTTTAAGAGCTGAGAATATTTCATGACAATGAGAGCTTTCTGCTCCTGGCAAAACCAATTACTTCAAGAGGAAGATGGGCATCAAAGAGGCTCCTCATGGAATTTGCTAGCCATTTGGGCAAAAAACTGTTCTTGCCTAGAATGCTTGATGTTATGTTGTATGAATTGGACATGCAGGACCCACAGAAAAATAACTGCTCAACTTACCTAAAGGTGAGGCAATCCTTCAAGGTTCCTTCTTCATGAAAGAGTCTGATAGGCATTCTGCAGGACACAAAAGAAAGCTACTGCAAACTGCCAATATAGGTGGAACTATCTTTGAAATTTCTTGCTTTGTGGAAAAATCTTGTTGTAAAAAGGCCACTTTTTCATTTCCTGGCTGCCCAGACTCCTGAAATAACCAAACAGAGACTGTATTAATTAAATCACAGCTTGGCCCATTAGCTCTAGCTTCTTATTTGCTAACTCTTACATCTTAATTCAACCCATTTCCATTAATCTGTGCATCACCACAAGGCCATGGCCTACCAGCAAAGTTCTGGCATGTAGGTCTCCGGCAAATCTCTATAGCTTCTTTCTGACTCTGCACTTCTTTCTCCCAGCATCCAGTTTAGTATTCCCCACCTATCTAAGTTCTACCCTATAAACAGATCAAGGCAATTTCTTTATTCACCAATGGTATTCACAGCACATAGAAGGGAATCCCACATCAGGGCTGTAGGTTGAAGATGGATGCCCCAACAGTACAAAAAAACTTTCAGTGAATATATCCAGGCAGAGAGATGTCTCTGTCAATGTTTTGGAAGTTGTTTACAATGCACTTCTTATTTACTTAGGTAATATATCCTTCTTCAGTCTTTGATGCAGTTGACGAATAGTTATAATTATAGTTCCCTTAGTTATGATAGATGAAGTAAATATAAATATTGTAACTGTAAATCTTGTTTGATGCCTGTTTTTTTTTGTATGGAATTTTACTATGTTAAAGTTAAAATCTTCCTTTTTATTTAGACAGAAAAGAGGAAATGGTGTGGGAAGTCATTCTGTGTTGCTTTTATTGGTTAATGAATAAAGAAACTGCCTTGGCCTGTGACAGGGTAGAGTAGAGCTGGGCAGAGAAAACTAAACTGAATGCTTGGAGGAAGAAGGTGGAGTTGGGAGGTGACATGTAGCTGCTGCTGGGAACAGACGAGCTGGATTATTGCTGGGAAGCCACAGCCATGTGGCGATACACAGATTAATAGAAATGAGTTAAATTAAGATGCAAGAGCTAACCAATACTAATAGGCCAAGCAGTGATTTAATTAATATAATTTCTGAGTGATTATTTTTGGTCTGAGCAGCTGGCAACAACCAAGTAGCCTCCTACAACACTGTCTCATGTCTGTTCTGGACTGAAAGCTTGGATTTATGACAGAGGCAAAACAGGAAATTAATATCAGATTCAATTTTGCAATCTCAGTGTTCCTTTCTTCAGGTATCTTAATGTTGATTTTTCAACAGATATTCACACACCACATATGAGGAAATGATCTGGTCACTATCTACAAAATTGTTGCTAGACTCAGTGCTCACAGCTAATATTATGAGTTCTCTCAGATTCCTTTCACCAAGCTTCTGAATTTTTTTGAACTCATCTGAGATTAATACTCATATCAACCTTTCTTATTCTCCTTTCAAAATGAAATTTCTTTTAGATTTCTTTTTGCCCTAAGCAGGAAACACCTCTCCAGCTCTCCAGCTGCTCTCACTGACTTTTTCACAGTATCCAAAGTTCTGTCTGCAGTTTGGAATCACTTTGATTTATTACAAAGGCTCATACTGTACTTCATTAGCAAGGCTGCTGTGAAATTATGAAACATTTTGGTGAAAATTACAAGATATTTAGACTTGTTTCTTGCTGAAAAATATGCAAAACCCTTCAGGGAAAATATAGCCAGATGGTGTCTGATATGTTTATTGTTTTCCTATGTATCTGGAAACAAATATTCTAAGTGTTTTGGAATGCTCTTTAGATATTAGGGTTAAATGAATATAAAGCTAATATCAAATTAAAATATAGAAAAAGCAGTGTTGATTTCCCTCTTATAAGTACATTTCACTCTTGTCTGTACTCTAAGGTTTGAAAAGTTTTCAGAATTGCGTTTTGAAAAGTTTCAGAAAATCAAAGCTGGAAGCCTCTGTTATAAGTGTTATGATTCATGTATGCTTTGTAATTAACATTTATTCTTATCTCTATGTGTGTGTGTGTGTGTGTGTGTGTGTGTGTGTGTGTGTGTGTGTCAAATTCTGTGCATCTACTTTAAAACCTTAGAAAGCACACATCAATCCACAGGCGTATATATTTAAATTACACACATGTTCTTATTTGAGCGTCTAAAAATTGTAATTTACATTTTTTGTAGGTTATGTCTGAAGAAGAGCTACCATGTTTAGGAGTTACCCTGCAGACATGGGCATGCAATAGTACACAAGAAACTGTATATGAAAGAAAATAGCCTTGGCTTCCAGATGCTTTGGCTGTTAAGGCAAAAAGTTACTTATTAATGGCAATAGACAGAGTTCAGATCTGATTCTCATGTGGCTTTAAAAGGCATTTGGGAAATTAGACATCAAGCAGCTCCCTCCTTTAATTGATTTCAACTCTTCCCTTTCATGTAGCCTATTGATTGTCCCTTTCATTCCCATAATAACCCCCTTCACATCTTATTTTTCATCTTTTTATTTCAATTTTATTTACACAAAAGCAGTGTAAACCTCCAAATGAGGTATTTGGTCACCAGAAAACTGTTTCAGAATAGCACATAGTGGAAATAAACGCCTTCTTCGAGTACACATTTAAAAATGTATTATTGATAGGCAAAGCTATTTCAGTGTATGGCATTTTATTGTGTTTGGACATTCAGATTAATTTTCTCTGGTTAAAGAAGAGCACGAATATGGAGAGAAACATTTTCCTTCAGTGAGAAAAGGTTACACTAGTGAATCAGTTTATTTTTCTGACTTTTTACAAAAATATATAACCATTTCATCCAAGAGACTCATGAGAATTGAAGTTGGGAATTGAATTGCCTGTTCAATTTTTTTCTTCCTTTGTTGCATTTTCTTTATTATCTTATTGTTACTCAGGAGTGATAAACAGAC
The DNA here is from genome assembly GCF_000317375.1 of Microtus ochrogaster. Classification (NCBI taxonomy): domain Eukaryota; kingdom Metazoa; phylum Chordata; class Mammalia; order Rodentia; family Cricetidae; genus Microtus; species Microtus ochrogaster. The sequence goes on from NC_022016.1 coordinate 28,017,081, forward strand.
ATATATCAGGAAACTTTGTATGATGGAGGAAGGTCATTGGTTGATTAAATAAAGAGGCTGCTTGCCCTGATAGGTTAGAACGTAGGTGGGAGGAGTGAACGGAACAGAACTCTGGGAGGAAGAGGAAGTGAGCTCAGAGACTCGACAGCTCTCCTCTCAGCTCTCCTCTCGGGAGCAGATGCCTCAGAGAGACACGAGATGCTCCACTCTTGCGGGCAGAGGCGAGAGCTCTGCTCTCTGAGGCACACGCGATGAAGCTCCGACCCAGGATGGACGTAGGCTAGAATCTCCCTGGTAAGCCACCTTGTGGGCTACAGCAGATTATTAGAGATGGGCTAGTCCAGGTGCGAGAGTTAGCCTAGAAGAGGCTAGATAGAAATGGGCCAAGCAGTGATTAAATGAATACAGTGTCTGTGTAATTATTTTGGGGCATAAGCTAGCCAAGCGTCTGGGGTGCTGGGGACTCAGCCCCACCGCTCCTATTTCAACATTTGTAGACCTAGCAAGAGGCCTGTGAAACATGGTGGTGCTTTTAGCATCATCGAGTACAGCTCAGTAATCTCAGTATTGGTTTTTATTGATGGAGGCTGCTCGTTCATTTGCTGGCTGATCAGACTCAAAACAATCACATAGAAACTGTATTAATTAAAACACTGTTTGGCTAATTACTTAGGCATATTACTAGCTAGCTTTTTTATTTTATATTAACCCATTTCTATTAATCTGTGTATCATCACATGGTTGTGGCCTACAGTTAAGGTTCTGTTGGCATCTATCTTCTTCAGGGGGGTCCATGGATTCTCTTAAACTCCACCTATTCTCTTATCCTCTATCTGTTTGGAATTCCTTCCTTGCCCTATTCTGCTAAGCCACTGGCTGAAACAGCTTTTTTCATTAACCAATAAAGGCAACACATAGACAGGAGAACTTACCATACCATTTCCCCATTTCTGTTCAATTCAAAAGGATGGTTCTAACTTTATCATAGTAAAATTACATATAATGAAACAGTTATCAAACAAGAGTTACAGTTATAGTATTTATATCTACTTTATCTTTTATCATAACTAAGAAAAACTATAATTATAACTATCTATTCTCCCTTAAAGACCCCAGAAGGGTACAATATTTTGTAAGCAACTCCCAAAACTCTAGAATTGACAGAGACATCTCACTGCCTGGACAGTCATCCAAAGTTCTCTGTAACATTGGGGCACCCATCTTTAGCCTACAGTCCCATAGTATCCAGTAGACTTTTCCATGAAGCAGGAAATTTCAAAGACAGTTCCGCCTATATTGGCAGATTGTAAATCACTTGTTTCTGTGTCCTGCAGAGTGTCTTGCAGACTCTTTCAATAAGCAGGAACCTTCAAGGACTGTCTTCCTTTAGGCAAGTTCAACAGTCATTTTTCCATGGGTCCTGCATGTCCAGTTCATATAGCATAATATCAAGCAGTCCTGGCAAGAATAGTTTCTTGCACGAATGGCTAGCAAGCTCCATTAGGAGTCTCTTTGGTGCCCATCATCCTCTTGAAGTAGATTGGTGCTGTCAGGAGCAGATGTGTCTCATTGTCATAAAATGTCCTAAGTTCTTAAAAAATTTTAATGCCATATTCTGTAGGTTTTGAAAGTGTTGAAGATTATCTAACTGAAATATATCTATATACATCTAGACAACCTAACATGACTAATAGCTTGACTTTTATAGATGATTATCTATTAACTTATATTTCTTAATTATACACTACATTTTTAAATGAGCTGTACAAACACAGTACCTTAATCAGGAACATATATATATTCATATAACAAAGTGATGTTAACTTTGTATGAATAGACCAAGATCCATACCAATGCAAAGTATCCATCTCTATAAAAGTTGTTCAGGAGAAAGGAGCTAGGACAAGCTCAGCTCCACATTCTTCATTGAGTCAAGACTGAAAAAGTAAAATCCTCTGTTGCACAACTTTTTGTGCAATGGTAGACATAATTAAAATATAATTATCTGGCTCTTTATTCAGTTTGAATAACAAAAATAAAATTTAATAAGATTAGTTTCAAGTACTAGGGACCTCATTTAGGATGAAGTTAATCCTTTTATTTTTTTGTTTATACCTTGCTTTCTATTTTGAATCAGTTTATTCAAAAACATTCTTTAGGATAAAAATTTATGAATTTGCAAAATAGCCTTCTAATAATTTTAATCTCTAGTCTCTACTTTTCCACCTTGTCCTCAAGTAACCAGCAACATGTCCTGAAAACATCTGCAGAAATCATGACACCATACATCAATGGATTGAGGGAGAAGAACTGGGCTCCATAGATGTAGAGCACATTGACAAAATGGGCTTTCCTCTGCCCTTCACAAGGGAATCAGAGGCACTTGGAGACTTTGTCAGGCATCAGCCTTCTTGGCTTCTTACATGTAGAAAATAATTTGAGAAGTATGACATATTTTTTTGTAGCAAACAGTGTCTTCCTTTTGTTCCATCACTGATAAAAATCCATATGTCTAAAGTTTAACCTTAGAAGCACAGTGAGAAAAGCAATATTCAGACAATATGCATCAGATATTGAAAAGTAAAGATTTCTTCTTGCCAAGTATCTGCTAAGGAAACCCGAATGGTCTGCGCAATATAACTATGAAATGGAGACATCCAAAGGTGCCTTCTTTGGAGAATGTGTCCCCCTTTTTAAACAAAGCTTTCTATATACATATATTCATAAATATTTGTCTATGTATATGAATATATAATCACAAATATATTTGTATGTGTTTATGTCTATACATATATATTGTGCATAGAAACATTTTTTTGTCGGTCACAAGTCCAGTTTCAAGGAACTGAACTGGGCTAAACTGTGCTAACAGAAAGCTGCATCAGGGGACCGCTCTAGCCTGAGCTGCTTTGTTGACTAGTTCAGAATGGAATCCACCATTGAAGACACATATTACAGTGTTCAAGTCTTGGGATGCTTTGAATTACTCTTTGAATTTTCAGATTTACTTCCAGTCAAATAAAACTTCTAATTCCTGAAATAAAGTGAGTCATGGTTGGGTGGGGGAAAGCTTAAGGATTTTAGACTCATGGATTATTGACTAGAAAAGAACAAAGTAATCACCAGCCTCTCTTTTAATTTTTAAACAGTGAAAAGTAGAGCCAACAACACTGAGCAACGTTCCTGGAGTCATACTGTCCTGTCAGTCCCTATTCTGAATCCAGGTCATTCATCTGATTTTGTTGTATTTGGTGAACTTAGCTGCTCATTCATTTATTTTTTCATGTATTATTTCATCCACTCATTTACAGATTTGGCCTTGTGAATAGGTTTGTCTGGGCTAGAAATTCTTACTGTCTTTTCTAAGCTAAACAAATGCCATAGAATTTAATTATCTTTTGTCTACATTCAAAAGTTGTTATATATATATATATATATCAAAGGACTTATGAAATACAGAGTCTAGGAGCATATCCAGCACCCATGACACCTTCTAAGTATTTTCTATTATTGTTAGTCTTTAGAGGTTGTTTCTTTCAGATTAAATACCTTAAAATTAGTCTTTCAAGATTTATTTTCATTTTGAGATTTATTTAAAAATTTTCTAACACGTTGAGTAGGTTTTCCTAGACAAAATTTAATATGATAAATGTTTCAAATGTCACTGTTTCATTTTTCAAATCAACCCTATTTTCTGTTTCATCAACCCATTGTGTCTATAACAATATTCTCTAGATGTATAAAAATATATGAGGATTCATTTAAATTTCAGGATGGCTTTAATTTTCTTTGTTAAAGAAAGAGAAAGGCCTAATACATAAATAAATGATATCTAGTAGATTTGTAATTAATATAAAAGTTTTGACCTCAATCTATAAGCAGTATATAGCAGATGAACTACAGATCATAGCACAAGTTAGGAAAGGCAGTATAGTTCATTGTAGTAGCTTTTTGTGTTTTTGTGTTCTGTGGTACTTGACCATGATTTTTAAAATAAACGAGTGTTGTTAGTTTATAAGTATATATTTAAGTCTATATGTGTATATATCTATAAAATAAAGAAAAATCTACTTACCATAAAACCTCAAGAATTTATAGTAGTGATATTCAATAATTAAAAATTGTATATATCCTTGTTCAGGTACAATGAAGTTTCTCTGCCCTTAACCGTGGCAAACACCCTGTATGCCTTATGAGTAATCACAAAGGAAGCCCTCTCCAAACAAGTTTTTTTTATAACTTCCCATGAAATATGATGACCACAATATATATCTTTGAAGAGGGTTTTGCTAATGTCTGCGAAACCCCTGGATAAATATCTTTAAGAATATCTGGAGCAGTAAATATATTTTAGGTTTAGAATTTGATTTGTGATTTTCTTTTTTAAATCCCATAAAACATAGAAGTATTGTAATATAGACAGAGAATATGAGAAGATAAAAACATTTCAAAGATTTCTCGTTTTGCTAGTAAGACTTAGTAGGAAGTTGAATTAGTTAGGCTCAATAGTATCTAAACATATACATGCCTTTATATAAACTATATAGCTTACATGTCAATTATAGATCTGATTCCAACATACTGTGACACAACCAAAAGATCAAAATCAGTAGCAAGAAAGGTAGGAAGATATCTGTACCAGGTTCTATCTAGCTACATTTTAATACTATTTTGCTATTGACAAACACATCATAAACAAGGATGGTACACAGATCACAGGTAAATGCCTGTTGACCTGATTCCTCTTTCTTTTCTTCCCCAACTCCTTATCTCAGAGAATGTGCTACTGTGTCATCTCCCTGCCCTGCGAAGACTGACCGCCAGGAATAACACGTCCTCAGTCATCATCCATAATGGACTGCCACGGAGAAAATTCAGGCCAACTACAATGCTTGGTACAAAGCTATCGAAAATATAAGTGTGGGTGTTTCAGCTTGGGTCTTATCTCATTTGAAATTGAAATATGTTTGCAGTGCTCAGATGTGGGAAGATTAATTATCACCTCTGTTTCAAAATAAGCAGCAGAAGAAAGCCATCACATGGAAATGTGGAAGTGACATCGTTGACAGCTAACAGGGGAGGTTTTCAGCTGCAAAGGGTGCAAGCAGAAACAAATGTCTTCGGATTTCTAATCTGCAGCCAAACAAAAATGATATTTGATACGGGCTCACTTGTCTAAAAAAAACAGCCATGTTTTGGGCAGAAGGTTGGTCAGCTAGAGGGGTCCCTGAATTCCACCTCCCAATCACAGCATTCACATTTCCAAGGTCACACGAGTTCCTGGTCCCCACGGTCCCCAGGTTCAGTGTCAACGTGTGTGGTAATGAGGCCTTAGGTAAAGAAATTAATGTCTCTGAGCCTGAGTTTCTCCCTCTACACATAGTAGGTACAGTTTTAACTCAGAACGGGTACAAGTCCATTATATATTAACTCTAACAAGCAGCACAACATCTGGCATTCAGTAAGAGCTCAATAGTTGTTCGCTACCACTGTGGCAAGATCGTCCTACTCCTGCTCCGAGTCCAGTACAGCAAAATTCTTCCTCCTTGTCTGAAGATAGCATTATCACTGGGGAGCTGGGATAAGTCACTGTTCAGTTTATCCTTCCTCAACCTCAGTGGATTTAAGCAAGCAATCATGATCATTTCAGTGCTTCATTCCAAAAGACTTTTTGTTATTTTAAATGTTGTATCAGGATTTCCATTGTTAATATCATGTCCTTAAGAAAGGAATACCGGGCCATTTGAGCACTGACATTGTGTCCCCTAGACCTCATTATAGGCCCACTAAGTTAACAGGAAGACTTGAAAATTAATATGAGGCTTATGAGGATTATGCCATACATTGAGATAACAAGGGTTGAAATGGTGTATATTCAAATCATTTAACCCCCTCCTCTGTCACCGTTTCTCTCTTAATTTGTGCCACACAATGACACAAAGTACCACCTTTAGCAATGAGCCTGCCCTGTGGTTAATCATCCTGATACATGGTAAAAACACCACACACTATAATTTAACATGAAGAGCAGCTAGGGGTTGTACTGAAACTGTCATGACTCACAGGAATCTACTAATTTTGTCCTGTTCACCTTCATTCAATAACTTTACAAGAATTTCTGCCCACCTCAGAGAGGGTGGAGAAAATGGAGGTGGGGAAGGAAAGAAAGAAAGAAAGGAAAAAAGAAAGAAAGAAAGAAAGAAAGAAAGAAAGAAAGAAGGACAAAAGAAAGAAAGAAAGAAAGAAAGAAAGAAAGAAAGAAAGAAAGAAAGAAAGAAAGAAAAAGAAAGGAAGGAGAGGCAAAAAAATCTCACTGTAAATGGCACCTAGAGTAGAGTCTGGGCCACTGACAGCATCTTCCCAACTCCCCAGGCAAGCTTTCTGAGTCACTCTAAGCCCTCCAAAGACAATTTCTTTTATGAAAGCCAAACTTCCTTCTATCTGGCTTTCACAGCTTCGGCAACAGCAAGTATTCTTTAAGCTGCAACTGTTGTCAGTGTCTGGATGCTGTTGGTACAGGAAGAGGCAAACAAGTCATCCTGATTGTTTTAGGTTTGGATTAGTGTCATCTGCACAAAGAAACATTTTAAAAGACTTATTTTAACTGTCAAAGTGAGTTGATATGATAGCAGTCGTCAGGAGAAAAAATGTGCTTCGTGAAAACACACAATAACCCAGAGCAACCAGCTCCAGCTACTTCACAGTTACACATTAGAGAGGAATTGCCTTCCCAAGCATCTGGGAGAAGGAGGGTGTCTTTGGGTTACTTCAGCAAAAGTACCAGGGAAAAGGGTCATCCAAGGTGATGTGGATGAAAGCAGCCCTCATCGCATGCAATCTCGTTGCATTATGTCTCTGGCCTGATGTGCATGTGTTTCTGTCGTCAGACACGGACTGTAAGGTTTTAGTTTACTGTGTTTAAAAACAATGTTAGCCAACAGAAAAGAGAGTAATGTGGGTTAGGAAAATGGGAAATACAAGCAGCTAACCTGAAAAAATAGAAATTAAAAAGTCAATAAAGTAAATAAAATAATATTAATTCTTTGGAAGCAGCTCTAAGATTCAACATAACTCCCTACACATCCATGTTCATGAGTGGAAGACTCTTCAGACCACTTTCATCATATTAAAATTTGCTATTTAGCTTTATCACCCCCCAAAGAAAACATTCTTTGACATGACAGGTACTAAATAACTCTCCACACAAAAAAAAATAAATGAAATTAAAGATTGGTTTTCACCATAACTTGCTAATAATCTAATTTATTTTTTAATCTCTGTGAAATGTCATATCATTGCTAGGTTCCAAGAAAAATCAAACATTTCAATTCACTTATCTCAGTAAAAATATTTATATATGCCAAAGGGTTCTTTCACAACTCATATTATCAGATCTATTTTCAAGCCCTCCAAAATCACTCCTTACTTTGTAACAAACAGGTATCATCTGTGCACAGATCTCAATGTGCTCTGCATATGTCAATCCATGGGATGTCTTTCATATTTACACACATGAAAACAGGTCAAAATGACTTCGTCACACTTCCTAGTGAAGAAAGCAGCACAAGTTATTCTTTTGCATCATATGAACAAATACATTAATAATCATACTTTAAAATACTTCTGAATACAAATATTTAACACAGGTCTTTATATCTTTCCAAATACAAATATTTAACATATGTCTTTATATATGATTAGGTTCTTTAAGTTTCTTACTTCTTAGTAATGAAATTGTTATGACAAACAAGAAACAAATTTCTCCTTTGTTAGCAACAGATGCTAAAAGATACCATGGAGGTAGCAGAAGAACAATGAGACAAACATTCATCTAGTGCAAGAACTCTGGAAGCTTTGAAGAAGGTACTTGCTCAAAAGCCCTGCCAAAAAAGGAGACTCTCAAGGAATGTCTGGGCCACAGCCACCTTGACACAGAATGTTTTTCACAAATTCTCGACTTTGTGCTGATATTCTTTTAGTCCTGCCTGGATTTCCTGGCTTAGTTTCCAAACCAGAAGACAAGACATTGTCTTGGAATGTTTAGAGTGTGCTTCCTCCGGTGTTTTTCTTACCTTCATTCTCTCCATCTGAGATCTTTTGGGTCTTAAAACTGTAAAGGATTTTTTTTTCTTGAAGTTTATGTGTGTATGTATCCATAAACATAAACATACACTGTGCACCTGTGGATGTCAGAGATCAATATCCAATGTCTTACTCTATCCCATTCCTTCCACCTTATTTTTTTTTTTAAAGATGGAATCTCTCACTGAACACAGAACTTACCCTTTCTGCTAGGCTAATTACCCACCAAGCCTTTAGGATCCGCCTGTCCCACTGCCATCCCAGCCCTGGGCTTACTGAAGGCTTCGTCCCAGACATTTTTATGGGGACATTGGGGATTAGAACCCAGATCATAATGCTTATGAATTTTACATCTTGAGGCGTCTCCGCAACTCCACTATTCATTCTTTCTTACCAAATAAAATTTGGCTTTTCTGTGAATATTTGTTCTCAAAATATAACAACAACAACAACAAAAAAAAAAAGCCTTTTATGCTACCTCTCTAGGAGATCCTGAACCTCAAGTTTCATTTCCTTCTCCTCAGGAACCCTTTTTCAGCATACTGGAGTTTTCTAGTGGCTGAAGGAGTTGTCATTTCCACTGTGAGAAACATGTCCTGAACTGGCTCCTTGAAGAAGGTCCACTAGTGGGGTAGGGTGAGGCAGACCTGGAAGCACAGGCTATTTCTCATCTGCTTTTATTTGTTTGTTTTCTCAAGCATCCCTTCATCCTCAATATGGAAACAGCTTATAGGCGTATGCCCTACTTCTCCTAAACAGAGAGCCTGATTCTACCTAACACACTTTATTTGCAGATCAGTTGGGGACAGAAGTGGGTACTAAGTAGGTCACAGTGAACACAAGCTCTGTGCCAGGGAGGCATTGCGGTTGCCTCACACAGCAACTCATCAAAATGGCGAATACAGAGAGGAAGGGTTTCTGCCAAGAAGCTGGCTGGGAGTTTTGAGTGTCTGGCTATCAGAAAAAAACCAAGGATGTCTGGGAGCTCAAAACAACTGATCCTGCTGAATCTTCATCCAGATTGTCTACTGTGATTGCTAAGAAGAAAATACATTAATTAACAACAGTATGGGTTGCAATTCTCAGTCATTTACCAAATGGACCCACCTCATAAACAAATAAGACACGGACTATGGTTGTTAGTTTCATATGGCCAGTTGGTGGGACCATGCTGAATCCAAGTATGTGCTCAAATATTTACAAGTCTTTTTGTGATATTTTTGGATAATATTAGCATTATGTTCATAAACTGAGCAAAGTCTATTGCTCTACCTAAGGTGGGTGAGCTTAATCCAGTTCTGGAAACCCAAAGCAAACAAAAAGTTTGAGCCTTTTATGGGTTACATAAAGCTGTGTCCTTTTGACTGTATTGGGGTTGGGATTCGGGCCTTTTCTTTCCTTCAGAACTGAACTTAAATATCAGCCTTCCAGACATTGGACTGGAACTACACCATCAGCTCTCCTGGGCCACTAGCTTGCCAACTCACTCTGTATATCTTGGAACTCAGCCTATATAATTATATGAACCAATTATGTGCATGTGCAATTTCATATACACATACAAACACCTCTTATTGGTTTTGTTTATCTTGCAACCCCTGAAATGTTAGATTCCCTTTGTATCTATGTTCTCTGTGAGAAGCCCCAGGACAAAGAAAGAATTTCACAAACTTAGAATCTGCCCAAAGAGTCACTGACATTTTTGCAACAGGTAATAGTGCAGAAATCAAAGTTTACTTCTCAGGCAACAATAACAGGAACCAATATAATGTGCAGGACAAACAGTCCTCCTGTCTGCCGAGTCCTGGAGCCCACTGAATATGAATGAGTAACAATTCTAACCTTTAATCATCACCATTAATGTTAAACAGTATTGAGGCAATCTAAAGTCTTAAGAACTTTTCAATTTCAACTTTTCTTTTAACTCAGAAAGGCTTTGAGAAAACTAAAAGTAGCTACCAATGATAATAATTGGGAAGCATTCAATAAAATTTAGTTGCCTTATTTTTTCTCTTTGTTTATAAAAGAATTATCAAAATAGACTTGTTACCCGGAGTAAGTCCTGATTACAATATCTGTCCTTGGCTGACATTTAGAACTTACATTTTTGGAACATTCATATCGTTTCCTAAGTTATTAGGATGACTCACTATGCATAAGCCACACAAAGTGGTTTCTGCTGAATGTCTGCTTTCCTTCTGAAGATCTAAAACTTTTGTTAGGAAAGCCTGTCTGTGTGACCAGCCCCCAGTAAAATCCTTGGGCACCGGTCTCTACCCAGGTTCCTTAATGGATGGCATTTCACATTTTAATGCTGGAGAAATTAAGCATGTCTCATATGACACCACAGGAAGACAATTCTTGGAGTCATGCACCTGGCTTTCAGATTGTTCTCTGTGCTTCTTTTCCTTTTTCTAATTTTGTTTTCATGGTAATAAATCTTAATCATGCATAGAACTCTGTGTACATTTCTGTGAGTCAGTCTGAATCACTGGAGTTGTATCATCGAGTCCCAGACAGATCTCTGTTTTCTTAGTCATTTCTCAAATTCTGCTCCACCTTCCAAACTCTTTTACCTAAATATCCATGCCTGCTTTGCAAAGATTCTAAGCAAATATGTCCCTTGCTCAGGGACAGTGAACCTGTACATATCCCAAAGAAATACGAGTTTAGAATCACAGTCTTTCCTTTGTGATAATTTGCTGGTGAGGTTAATTAGTACATATAACTGTATTTGTCTATTTAAGTCTATACTTCTTGTTGATACACATGTCATAAGAATAGATACATAATTTTAAAGGCAAGTATCATCAAAGTGTGCACCTGAGCCATGAAGAAAAGAATCAAAGGAGTCTCACAGATGGTCAGTGACGTGGGTTAGCTGGTCAGGGCTCTTGCCACCAACTTGATGACCAGAGTCTGATTCCCAGAATCCACATGATGAAAAAAGAGATCTCATTCCCCTGAAATATCATTTTACTTCCATGTACATCCTATAGCATTTGTTTACCCTCTTACCCCCTCATAATTAGTAACTTTAATCCTTAAAAATATTAATACAATGGCTAGCTTTCAATAATGTGCTTTTATGTTAAAATCTCTAATGTAAGTTGGTCATAAAATCTGCATTAAAATATCTAAATGGGTAACTTGAAGAATGTGTATTAAGTTTTGTCTTACCATAGTTGATTATTTCCTCTCAGCTGATGACATCCAATCCTTTAATCTTGTGGTTATTATTTTTTACTTAAACAGTATAGTTAATGACTCTTTCTGAAATTATTGCTCTTGTCTCAATCTTTTACTGGGTTTACTATGAACAGAGCACTTTCTAACAGGATAACTTACGTAGATGATAGAAATATGGGTATTTTTCCCTTTTGCAGCATAGAAATCTACAAGACTCACTAAACACTAACAAATAAGAGCTGACAAACTAATTTAGATTGTTTAATAGAGGCTTGGGACTTCACAGGAAGGCAAAGTTTTAAGAGCTATACACAAACCATTTCCTACAAAGTGTAGAAAATAGCATTTATTCACTTCCCACAAGCTCTAAGCCAGCCTTGTTATTCTCAAAAATTTTCAAACTCTTTTTGCTAAAGAATAAGGCATGGGAAGCCAGGCACAACAGAAGGCAGGAATAAGGCACCATGGAGAGACCAGGAAGATCCAAAGAAATGCTCCTGGCATCCTGATGAACCTGCCATTGTCAGTCTGCATTCCCTCCTCAGCTCATCTCCCACTGGCAGATATGCTGTTCCTCTTCCATGGAGTCAGAAGATGCCGCATGCTCTCCAGAGGAGCAGGCTGATTAGGGGGAAGGGTAAATAGCCTAATAACAGAACGTGTATCTTTGAGATGATCCAGAAATGGGTCCTGCTGTCCACCTGCGCACCCCACATGCTCAGTTACCAGCCCATGTGCAGTACTGATGGATGTGCAATGAATTCATCACTTTAATCAATAAGTAGCAAGCATTTTTGTTTTATTGATAAAATTTAAACAAAGTACTGATAATCACAAGGCATTATAAAAAGTTTCAAAATATTAAGATTTAAAAATACTTCCCGTGTCCTCTCTCTCTCTTCATAGATGATAGATAGATAGATAGATAGATAGATAGATAGATAGATAGATAGATGATAGATAGATAGATATAGATATATACTTATATATAAAAAACAGATAAGATACTGCACTTGGATATGTAAAAGTCTTTAACATCCCAGAAATGAAGGAGTAAAAGGTATTTTTTTCTTTTTTTTAATCTTCTCCCATATAATACATCCGAGCAGTTTCTCATCCATCATTTCCTTCCAGCAAACCCCCCACCAAGTTGTTCTCCTCCATATCCATGCCTCCTCCACTTCTCTTAAGAAAAGAACAGGTCTCCCAGGGGTATCAACCAAACATGAAATAACAAATTACAATAAACCTAGGTATAAACACTTATGTCAGGGCTGGGCGAGGAACTTTCAACTTGGGGAAATAATGTATATAATTTTTAAGTTATAATAAAACTGATAGCATGGCAATTAGCACACTCTTTTCTCAAAAGCAGGAAAAAGAAGGTGCTAGTGTAGACCACTCAAAAAACATTTAGAAAGATTTTCAACTTAGAATTCAGTCTATCAATCAGTCAGTTAAGGTTTGATTAAATATATCAGTCATGAAAAGGATTAAAATTACCTTTGTTTATCCGATAAGAGTTCATTGCTGAATCATATATTCATTAAGAGGTAAGATAATCCTAGAAAAAGAAAAAAAAACTGCACCTACAAGGGTAGGGCAGTCAAGAGTAGGAGAGCAAATGAAAATCAAACACAAAGGTGAAAAGACAAGAAATTCAGAAAACCAATCAAGGTACCAAGCCACTTTGGGCTTGGGAGAATATGGGAGAATCCTTTACAATGATACAAAATAACCAACAAGTAGCTTCCTGAAGAGTTGGATTCAAAAGAACAGAGAATTTGCTGTCAGAAAACTTGACAAATTTGCCTGATATATTCTTTGAAGAATTTTGCAAGAAGAAAAATGTCATTCATATTATAACTTTGAAAATTTTGTAAGGAAAAAATTCATTCATAACTTATAATGTAGCTTAGTACTGAATTATATTTATACAATCATAGTAATGGCTTAAAAAAATACTGATTTAGGTAAAATTTCGTACATCAAGATCTTAGAGTACTTAAAGGCAAGCGTGTACGTGTGTCTGTGTGCTTGTAAAAGAGACAAGATGGTGTCATAAGTGATTCCTATTTTTAAGTTATCAATAAAATATTTGACAATTAAGTCAAAAAACGAAACATCAACAATTTGACCATACTACTTAGAATTGTTGAAGTAAATATAACAAGATACATTTGAAAGTAATAGATTGGTAACAAACTGTAAGTGATAAGGTGTAAGAAATAATGAGAATATTTTATCATTACAAAACACTTGTTGCATACACGCATGTGTGTGCTTATGCATCTTAACAGATGCACATGTATGTGTATTATACACACATAGAAAAATGAAGATTTAATTTAAAAAGGCAGAAAGCAAAACTAAATTAAATAAATCATATGACCAGTTTAGCATAGGCAAAATGATCATGAAGAAAAACCCAAAGGAAAGAGAAATCAAAATAGACATAGAACTACTTTTATGAATAATATGCTTTGAAGATCCAGGATTGTCTTCAAGATGTTGGAACAGAATACTAGTGTCTATTTCCATACAGACTTCAATTCAAATAACTATTGATGATTAAGAGCAAAGTAAATCAGATGAGAAATCTGAGCATTTGAGTGTAGCACTGAGAATAGAGAAAAGGAATAGAATACAGTTGGCAAGACATTCATTGCTAAGTAGTAATAACTATGTCACTTTCTCTGAACCTTATGAAATACAATGTGGAAAGAGATATAGTCTGAGAAGAGAGAGAACAAGAAAGTGAACATTCCCAAATAAAAGTAGGAGCAATGCAGGCCCCTATGACTTGAGTCCAGTACAGTACCTTTATCTCTTTGACTGTTAGTAGTCTTTACCTCTATGACTGCTCTGGACAGAGCTCACACACCAAGGCCTTAGGCCTGTGTAGTAGATCTAGTTTCTAGATTATCCCACTGCCCAGACATATCTCAGTAGCTCATACTAGAATGCCTTTAATAACAGGATATTCCCTCACAGGCCTCGGAATCTGGACAGGTGTTACTTAAAAAAAAACATTATTGATTCCCCAAGTTAGACTTTAGTGGTAATTATATTTTGATCTATTGTAACTTTCTTATCTGGGACAAATAAACTTTTGTTCATGTCTCATCAGAAATAGTGTCACAGAACACAGCTACCTTCATGGATTCAGGCTCTAGGTTCATTCTATTTTTGTCAGTAGGCAAGTCCATCCCAGTTCTACTAATTTCTGCAAACTCGGAATAAATACCATCCTAATACCAGGTACGCTTTGACATCCCAGGTCCATAGCCTAGTCTTCTGCTAATCTAGTACTAGGTCTGCTTACCTAAGGATAATCATAAGATAGAAAGCCCAAAGGCTATACCATGAAAACCACCCAGACTTTATGGGCATGTTGTTAGTTAGAAGGCCTTCCTCAGATGAAGGCAAGCCATAAAAACTGATCTTTCAGCCTTATCAAATGTCAAAACATCAGCAAAAGGCAAGAGGAAAATTGAAAACCAAGGTAGCAATCCAATCTAAAGGACATAATTGTCTCCAGATAATTATCTAAGCAAAATGGAAATGTACAGGCTACCTAGCGACAGATTCAAAATTATTTGTTTTGAATGACCTAAGTGTACCAATTCTACAAAATATGAAGACTCCTACCAAGTAAGAAACATGAGTCACTGAAATTCTATTTTTAAAAAATGAAATAAATTGGCTAGCAAATCAAGGCACTTGATTCACAGACTTATGACATGAGTTTAAACTTTAGAATCCATAAAGATTTAGAACAGATTCTACAAAGTTTTCCTTTATCTTACACACACATTCCATGATACACATTGCCCCAATAATAAATAATGTTAATTTTTAAAATTTATAAATTAGAAAAATTCTGATGTGACTGGGCTTTCCTTGGACTGCCAGTTCCAAGTAATGATATGGAGACATTATTAAGTATGAAAACTTGGACTTAGTATAGCCTTATTGCCAACTAGCTTTTAAGACTTAAATCACCCTGTTTATATTAAGCTAAGTTCTGTCACATGACTTAATACCTCTTTTCTATACTGTATGTCTGACTTTCCTCATGTCTGGCTGATGAATACCACCTCCCTTCACTCAGAGTTTCTATCTCTTCCCAGAAATCCCAACTATACTCTCCTGCCTACCTATCAGCCATTCATGTCTTTATTAAACCATTAGAAGGTAACTTGGAAGTGACATATCTTTAACAGTGTACGAAAAGGTTATCCCACAACATTTCCTCCTTTTTATCTAAATAAAAAAGACAAATTTGACCTCCAACACAGTAAAATTATGTAGAATAAGAACAATTATCAGGTAAGAGTTATATTCACAATGTCCAGTCCATTTACATTTGGCAAATTCAGAGAAAGTATTCTATTATCTATTCTATCTTTGTGAGTCCAAAGTTTTATACCTAAACCACTTTTTATCATTTGAATTGTCAAAGTAAAGATTTCTTTTTAGACCTTAAAGGATTTTCTTAGATAAACAAATTTAACCTTTTACGTTTCTCCACCTCATAAATTTTATATCTCTTTTGTAAGTTTCTTTCTGAACTTGATAACAAAGAAAGAGGCATTACTATCTAACCTTCAACCCCTAACAGAGACCCAAGAAGGCTAAAATATTGCCTGAGTAAACAAGAAGTACAGAGCAAGCAACTTCCAAAACTATAGAAATAACAGAGACAACAACTGCCTGGACAGTCCCCCCAGGTTCCTTTGTGACATTGGGTATCCATCTTTGGCCTATAGGTGTAGAATATCTGACAGATATTTCTGTGAAGAGGAATTTTGAAGGACTGTCATACCTTACCTTGGCAGCATTTAGAAATCAACTTCTTTCATCCTACTTGTTTAGTTTGAACAGCATACTGTTAGCAGTCAAGGCAAGTGAAATTTTTTGCACAGTGGCTAATTTTGTGACAATTAAAGCAGACTCCATATAAAGAAGGATTCTAAAAAGAAATCCCACACTAGCTCAAAATTGAATATAATAAAAGGTTGTTTATGTAGGGGTAGACTTACAGGTCACAGTCCTCTGCTTGAATGGGGAATAGCAACTAAGTCCTGCAGCCAGAAGAAGAGAGTGACCACACATTTTACATTGGCCTTTATAGTATAAGAGGCCATGCCGAAGAGGGCAGGCTACTAGCTGTATGAATTCCTACAGCACTTCCCTTTTTGTTTAAATAAGAGTTCTAAGCCTAATGCAGATTATATACAGTAAGAACAAATATGAATTATAAAAAATAGCAAGAAACATGTGAGAAATGTTTCAATAATTATCCTATCCTAAAGAGTTTAAGTCTTGTATTATAAATAACGTGGCCAAGCCATAAGAGGAAAGTAACTATAACTATCTAGTCTTCAACCCCATCGAAGACCCGAGAAGGAAAATAATATTACTTGTGTAAGCAGGAAGTGTAACAGGAAGTGTAATCAAGCAACTTCCATAATGTGCAACAAATGACAGAGACAACTGGCTACCTGGGCAGTCACCCAAAGTCTCATTTCCAACGTTGAAGCAACCAACTTTGGCTAAGGCCTAGAATAACTGACAGACCATTTTCAAAGGCAGGAATTTTTTCAAAACTGTCTTACCCTGTCTTGGCAAGATTTGACAGTCTGCTCAATCATTTCTGGATACTATGTATCTTGTCAGTGGTTGAGGCTTGGGCATTTCTTTGCCAAGAAGAAAACAAGCTCCAAGTGGAGTGTCTTTGGTGATCAACATTCTCTCAGGAATAGATCAGTGATACCAGGAACAATCGTGTCTCATGTCAACATAATCCTAAGTTACTTAAATGCCATATTTTAAAGTTCTCTAAAGTAACTGAAGCCGGTTGTGGTGGCGCACGCCAGTAGGATTTGCTGAAGGAGGCAGAGGCAGGAGGATCACAAGTTCGAGGCCAGCCTGGGCTACACATTTTAAAAAAAAAAAAAAGTAACTGAAGATTGTCTATCTATGCAGAATACAATCTCTAGAAATCTAAAGAAATGTATCTAAAGTCTATAAGTATGACAAACATGGATAACTACTGACCTATAATTCTTAATACCTATATAACTTAAAGGCTAAGACTTCATATTAGAATATCAAGCAATCTTCAAATGACTGTGCAACAAATGAGGACAATGACCTCAAAATGTAAACAATGTATAGGTATCTTGATCAGAGGTAGAAATGTTTCAATATGATAAATATATCCTGAAATTGTATCAATATACAAAATGTCTTTAGCAGAGGTAGAAGCATGCATGCATACAATATGACAAAACAACTTTGCCTAGGTATACAAATATTGTAGACAAAAATAGGAACTCATACAATATAATTTAAATGTGTATCAATATGCAAAAATCTTTACCAATGTAAATTGCCTATAAATAATAGCTCACAAGTATTCACTCTATTACTCACTATTATTATTACTGTGAGTAAGCTCACATTAATCTATTATCCCATCCAATTCCCCACCGTTTTTTTCAAAGAGATCCCTGAGCTTATATAATTCCTCCCAACCCCCAACACTATAACAGTTATAATCAACCCCTAAATGATGTCCTAACCCTGAGGACAAACTTTGTTGGGAGAGGGGGCGTCATCTTCTAGAATTACTTCCAGCTGTCATGGGAGCCATGTTCTTTCTATGGGATCCTGTGAAAGTAAAATGATGATTAAATTTTAGTATTACGGTCTGATATGATTGCAAATAGTATCTGAGTATTTTGTAGGGTTTTACTGAGGTTCCTATTTGAAGTTCAGACCAGAAAAAAAAGTGCACCATTTCAACTAACCAAGTTTGAGCCATCTTGAGTAGCTGGAACCCAAAACAGGTCTTGTAGTAGTGCTATCAGCATCATGACATCATATCAACCTGGTGGAGTCATTGTGGTGGAACTCCATCTTCTTCCTGGAAACCTCAAAGATTACTGCAAGAAATTCATTGTTTAATATAGAAAGCTTAAACATTATTTGTACATACATATATTCAATGAACAGTGTGATAGAGACAAAATTAGATATGAAGAAAAGTAAAATGTTTTCTAATTACTTTCTTCTTTCTGTCCCATACCATGGCTCCTGACATGAGGCAGAAACTGAATTTTTATTTGAACAGCATGCTTGGATTTATGGAAGGACAGAGCCATTGTCAACTCCAAAGTCAGCTTTGATTATTAGGTGAGTCATGACTATTATTCTAGTTGGTATTCAGGGATTCTTACCCTCAGAGGACTTGTCCTCATAAGTGATAATTCTCTTTGCTTAGTGATCCTATCTGGATAATTATCTTTTCCTCTTTAGGCATCTTGATGTTTAGGGTCTCTTGACTTTTTTAAGATGAGTATTTTCCTGCAAAAACAAGAACAGAACCCTGCCCCAACCCTTATGAGGTTTCCTTACCACCTGATTGGTTGTCACCTCTGTAGATGAGCCATCACTTCACTTTCTCAAGAGATTTCTCTTTTTCAAGCTGAATTTTTATTAATTTTAATGGTATCCATAACTTTTCTTCCTCTGTTGAAACAAGAGCAAAATTCCCTCCCAAACATAGCACATCTCCTGGCTTCCATGGTGACATCAACACATCCTTAAAATACAATGATTAATTTAATTCAGAAAAATTTTCTATTATCCAATGTCTCTCAGCTGCTATTGTCCCTTTCTCATTAGCCTTAATAAAATTCAAGGTTAATAAAGCATTCTATAATCTATTTTTGGGAGTATTTTTCATCCTTTTCTGTTTGTTTAACACTTCCTTTATAGTTCAATTTGATCTTTCTATAACTACTTGACTTATAAAATTGTTTGGTATACCTGTAATATGCTTTATATTATAATAAGTAAAAAAATGTTTCATTTTCTTAGACACATATCCTGGACCATTAGCTGTTTTTATTTGTGCAGGTATACCCATGAGAGCCATAACTTCTAATAAATGTGTGATTACTGAATCTGCCTTTTCTGAGCTTAAAGCAATTGCCCATTGAATATCTGAATAAGTGTCAATGGTGTGGTGTACCTATCTAAATTTTCCAAATTGTGTAAAGTGGAACACATACATCTACCAGATTTTATTACTTTGAGTAGTTTTTGGGTTACTTCCCTGCAGGTAGCAGTGTTTGGTTATTGAAAGAACAAGTAGGACATCTCCTTATCTTGCTGCCATGGAATCAGAAACTCGTTCTTTAAACCTTTGCTTATTGACATGATGTTTCTTATAAAATTCTGAGGCCTTCAACACACTTCCAAACAATAATTGATCAATTTTTGCATTACCTTGTTCTAGAGGACCTGCAAATCTGTATGGGATCAGATGTGTGTTATGTATATGAAACAAAGCCTATTCCTGATTATATCTTGAACATGTATGAATATTTAAGTCAATTCTGTATCATCTGGTACAAATTCAGTGGTTTTAATATTCAAGACATTTCTTTCTGCATATTGTGAATCAGTAACTATATTAAGAGGTTCTTTAAAATCCCTTAGTACCATGAGAATAGCATATAATTCTGCATTTTGTTCAGAATGATAAGGGTTTTGTTCTACCTTACTCAAATCCTCTGATTTGTAACTTAACCTTTCCTGATTTATTTGTATTAGTATAGAATGTACAGGCTCCAGTTATTGGTGTGTCCCATACAATGCGGGGAATGATCCAAGTAGTTCTTTTTATAAGTTTATATTCCTATCATGGAAAGCCATATGATATTAATACATTTAAAATGCCATATTCTGTGGATCTTTGAAGTGTTTGAAGAACACCTGCATAACTAAAATATATCTCTGTTTAACCTTGCAGATAAACTTATTATGGCTACAACTTTGACTGCTATAAATGAATAACTACTAAACCTCATTTCTTTGTTATCCTCAACAGTTGACAATGTTAACTTTTGAGAGTAGAGTGTTACATTACAATTTTAAATGTGCTACATATGTGAAATAACTTAAACAAAACTAGAAGTACATGTATAGTATGTTATAACAGAAATAGCCTTAAATTTATATCAATATACAAAAATCTATACTAATGTAAATATTTAAGATCAGTAGTTCTTTTTAGTTTAGAAGTAGATTTAATAGTTTACCCCTTGTCCTAACATTCCTATAGTCTCCCTTTATTTCACTAGATAGGAGAGAAAGAAAGATGAAAGAATGAGAAAGAAAGAAAAAAAGAAAGAAAGAAAGAAAGAAAGAAAGAAAGAAAGAAAGAAAGAAAAAGAAAGAAAGAAACCTATTAATCAAATCTATGTTTAGTTTGCTTTGTGACCATCACCAACATTAACTTGAAACTAACCCTCTTAAACAATGACAAACATCTATAACCCACCCTATCTCTTGGGAATATGGATGTTATATTCTTTACATTGCTTCTTGATGTCTAGGGGTGATGGCACTCTTAAAGGAGCCTAAAAATTTGGGATAATGGTCAACTCGTGGAAGAACTAGCTGAATTGTTTGTTGTTCAGTCTCTGTGTAATGGGAAAGTACAGGGTTTAGATGAAATCCTGGCAAGAGTAGTCTGTGAGGCTGAACCATCTGTCTCAACTAGCAGCTCTGAAGTTGTTCTGGATGCAGGTTTTTGAGGAAACTGCAATGGAGGCATTCTGAGAGGCTGAATCACCTCAACTACTTGTTTTCATTGGTGCCTGGTTCCTTTTTTTTCTGAAAACACACAAATTTAAAGGCAACATATGTATCTGCATTAATACAAGTATGGAATTTGCAGTGTGCATAAGTCAGCTAAAGATGATTTTCTGCTCTATGTTTGAGCTGTAAAAAGCCTCTATTAGCTTTATAATTCCATTTGAACTGTATAAACCAAACTGTAATATAAATCTACATCCAGGCCTTATGAAAGGATAGCATGTAATAATAAGTCATGAGGACTCTGTAACCAAGATTTATCATGTCTCATCCAGTCCCAGAGCTGTTCCCATATAGAACAATCAGCATATACATCAACTGTCTTATAGCTTTTCTTGATGTCTTTCTTCATGCCTGAAAGCCAGATTTTAAAGGTCTCCCCCGGTCAAATCTTGTCTTTGTCAATTTTGAAGCAATCCATAGTTTTTTTGTTTCCTATGGAAACAAAGGCATAACCTCTCCTCCAACACAACACATTTCCTGACTTACATTCTGAAGTTAAGACACTCCTAAAATAAATAAACAGGTTTAACTCAGCAGTTTTTTTTTTCCACAATCAAATGTCTTTTAGCGGCTGTTGCTTTTTGTTTGTTATCACTTAAAAATTTAAAGTTAGTAAAGCATTACATAGCATTTAAACTCCCTGTCTGATAATATTTTCCATCATTTTGTGACTTATTTGTAATAAATAATTTACTATTTTTAAACTATTTTTTCTATGGCTGTCTGTATCCATTTTGGTTTTTTTTTTCCACACCTAAGCATATTTTCTTACTATACCTGTTCCAAAGTTTTCTCAGTGTGGACCTGGCTATCTGCATGTCTCTCTAACCACATGAGTCAAGCCTTAAAGGGCCAGGCTATCTGTCATGACCAACCAACAGGAAAGAGCAGTAGTTAACAGGGATCATTTACAAGCTTGCCAGAGAAACTGTGATGTCTGAACACAGAAGTTCTAAGAAAATTTTGTAAATCCCTTCTGTGCATCTTCAGGATCATTTTGAAGTTCTGTTCAGCACATGGTGTTGGTGCGTGACTCTGCCCTACTTGGTCCATGAAAGCCTATAACCTATAACTGCCTATAACCATGCTGAGAACCAGTTTGCCTTCCCCAGCTCTGGGAATTGTCTGGGTCTGTGCTGTGGCACACATTTCTACCTAGTTTCCTGCTGCTGAGTAGCATGCTAGCTGTTCACAAGCTCTGTGTCTTCATGTATATGCCCAAAGTTGGACAGCATATGTAGCCCAGCTTTCTTTAGAGTACCAGTTCCCAAATAATGACATGGGGACTTATTATTAAGTATGAAAGCTTGACCTTAGCTTATGCTCTTTCCCAACTAGTTCTTAAAACTTAAGACATTTATTATACTAATCTACTTATTGCCTTGTGTTTCCTTACTTTTCCTTCATATTAGACATATCATTTCCTCTGTGTCTGGCTGGAAAATCCCACCTTCTTTTTCCCATAGTTCCTATCTCTTACTTAAGTCCCACCTATCCTTTCCAGCCTAGCTCTTGGTATTCAACTCCTTATTAAATCAATCAGAAGGTGCCTTGGCAGCAACACAGTTTTGCATTTTCCAAAAAGATTCTCTCACAACATTCTGAAGAATTAAGTATAATAAATAAAAGAAAAGATAACTCAAAGCCTTATTTATCAGAATTAATCAAAACCAAGAATTTCTGAACTTGTATTTGAGGAAAGAGTAAACAATATTCAAGAAACAAAGGAAGCTTATGAGATACTACCTGGAGAGCAGAGAGTGAATCAGTAGAAGAAATAATAGGGAATGATTCATAATTCAAGACAGATATAGATTAGTTACTGGAAGTTTACTGATAGTAATCTTATTCAGATAAGACCACACCAAGACAAAATTCAGCTGTTAAATATCAGGACAAAGGAAGTATGTGGAATGCAGTAAGAAGGGGGAAAATGAAACAGAAAACACAAGTGAAGTGCAAAGAAATTCTAATACTCTATACATATAAATGGATTTAAAGTACAGATGAAAATCATCTTCTAGCCAAGCAATGCAACCCAAAAGTTGTCAACAGAAATGAGGAGAAATAAAGACGTTACCAGGTAAGCAGCAGCTAAGCAAGTTTGGCACCATGAAACCTGATGTATCACCAATTGCTAGTGGAGTTTGTTAAGCTGAAAGAAAAATCATATGTAACAAAACTTTCTGAATTATGAAGAACACTGGCAGATGTGAGTGAGTCTACAGTTACAGGTAAAACTCTAATATAGTGGGATATCAAAACCACACACTTTTATATCTAAAGAAGACATCACTGTGTATGGTATACTCCATAGGCACTGTTTCCCTTTGGTAGTGTGAAAAGCAAATGCATTTCCCTCTTACATATGAATTTCATCCTGAGAAGTCTGCTGTTAGACAAATTTGGACACCATCATAGGTTTCCTCTTGAGACGTTTCTGCTCATTTTCTACCACGGAGAGGTTAGTCTTAGCATAGAGTTAAACTTCACTAACTCTGACTAGTGACCTTTGACCGTAGCTGAATGCTTGAATATTTCTCCAGGTTTGGGAAGTTTTCTGTTTTGATCTGTTTGAATGAACTTTTCTAGTTTTATTAAGCACTCGTTTATCTTTATTTTTGCATGTGTATTTATTGTGCATGTTTCTATTTCTGTTTTCAAGTATGTAGGTATCTCTCTCTCTCTCTCTCTCTCTCTCTGTGTGT
>NC_022016.1:28041233-28041835 GCF_000317375.1 Microtus ochrogaster
AGAGAGAGAGACAGAGACAAAGAGAGAGAGACACAGAGAGAGAGAGAAAGAGAGAGACAGAGACAGGGAGAGACAGAAAGAGAGACTCTTATGATGGAAGATGTGGTCTATTGAGCCACAGTTTACCCTTTAGTCCATTCATCCTACTTGCAAGTGTTCGTTGCTAAAAGGTATTTGTATGGCTCTGGTCCACTGGCTTCTGCTGTACCACCAATAATGGGCTGTCACTGGGATTCCTTATTAGATACCCTGTTGTTGTCCAGTGTTAGGGAGATCCTGAAGTTTTGGATCTGCAGGTTTGTCCCCCTCACCTGCTCCAATAATTCATAGATGAGGTGGATTTTGGGGTAAGCCAACTTATAGCCCTGATTCTGAGCCTGGGTGGTAGCTAGGTTGGTCAGCCTGCCAACTTTGCTTCATTTATCCTACCAGGGTGAGCACTCCAACACTACTTCAGCTAGCACCCCCAAAGCAGCCTGAAGCAAAGAGCGGGGCCACTTCTGCTCTGAGGTCCTCAGATCCGGGTCACCTCCAATCACAACAGCAGTTCTATTGTTTTGCCCAGGCCAGGCACAGGGTCCTCTCTCCAGACTGCTGTAGGG
>NC_022016.1:28042035-28045974 GCF_000317375.1 Microtus ochrogaster
TTCTCTGTGGCTTTGGAGCCTGTCCTGGCACTAGCTCTGCAGACCAGGCTGGTCTCGAACTCACAGAGATCCGCGTGCCTCTGCCTCCCAAGTGCTGGGATTAAAGGTGTGCGCCACCATCGCCCAGCACAAACTGTATTCTTTTAAACACTGCTTGGCCCATTGTATCTAGCTTCTTCTCGGCTAACTCTCGCACCTGGACTAGCCCATTTCTAATAATGTGTGTAGCACCCCAAGGTGTGCTTACCGGAAAGATTCTAGCCTACGTCCATCCTGGGTCAGAGGTTCATTGCATCTACCCTGGAGAGAGCTGCATGGCGTCTGAGCTCACTTCCCCTTCCTCCCAGCATTCTGTTCTGTTTACTCCTCCCACCTATGTTTTAACCTATGAGGGCCAAGCAGTTTCTTTATTTTTTAACCAATGACCTTCCTCCATCATGTTCTAGTGCACTGTCCAGGCAGGGTACAGGGCCAGCTATCCTGTGTGCTGCAGCTGGTGAAGGGCAGGGCTAGTTCTCCCACTCTCGTGATCCTGGGACCAGCTATTTTAGCAAGGGGCAGATGGGGAGTGCGTTTTTCCCTCACCCATGACAGACAAAGAGAGGCAGGGTCATCTCTTCTGCTCTCACACTTCAGGGGTGGCTTACCTGCATCCCCAAGCACAGGTCAGCTCAAACGTGCTGTCAAGGTGAGATACATGCCTATGATGAGGGTTGGGGGACCCTCTTTCCTGAGTGCAGGCCAGTTCGCTCATGAGGGGTGGAGCCAGCTCTCCTGGTGCAGTATCCAACAAGGGGCAGGGCCAGCTATCACAGGGCCCCTGAAGAGGCTAAATCAGCACAGCATTGTTCCAGTGACCACCTGTGCTAACACAGGCCACGGACATCATCACAGACTCCAGCTGGTAGAATCATTGACCGAGACATGACTCAGTAGTTGTTCTGGTCCAGATGTCACCACGATTTAGGAGGCAACACAGGCCACCAGGGTAGCAGGATGTCCTTCATGCACCAAGTTGTTCTCCAGTGGCTGACCAGACTCTGTGCATCTGCAGAGCCCTTGGTGATAGCAGGATCCATGGACATTACCCTAGACCCAGACCGCTGTAGGGCACGGACCCAGAAATGATCGGTCCTAGGCTGTTGCCTCCATGGTCCCAGGACACCCAGATTGGTATAGCCCTAGCACAGCATGGTCCTCGAACTCCAACATGGTCTAAAATGTCTGTACAAGACTAGGTCATCTGCACGGTCCTTGCTGGTAACAGGAGCCTCAGATATCAGCTCAGACCCTGGCTGATACAGAGCCAAGCATCAAGACATGGCCTTAAGCAGCAGACCTGACCCAGAATACACCATGGCCCTTGGACACTGTCATGGCCACAGGTTGCAGTACAGATCCCGGGCATTTGTGTGGTCCTTGGGGGCTACATGGACCATGGACTCAAAACAGACCTGGGTTGTCCATCCAGCTTTTTTAGTTACATGGATTCTGATGATCTGAACTCTGATCTTGGCTTTTGAAGAGCAAACATTCCACCTGTGAGCCATCTCCTCAGCTCTAAAATCTTTTCTTGATTGCAAATATCCTGCATATTTTTTCCATTGATGTTTCCCAAAGTGCCTATAATTTTCTGCAATTTATTTCATCCTTTTGTCTTTGCATCCCCCAGCTGTGTTCTAGCTCACTAATGCCTTTTCTTTTCTTTTAATTGGTCAATTCTGCTGTTGCTGATTAAAGGTTTTATGTTCACTTGCTATATTTTTCACTTACTGTATTCTTCAAACCACTGGTTTTTATTTGATTTTTCAAACATGTTTTCATCTGTTTGTAAGTTCCTTTGTCAAGGTATTGAAACATTTAACAAATCTAGCTTCTTGGGTTTTTTTTTTTGAAGATGTATTGATTTAATTTAGAATAACTGTCAAATTGCCTACTGTTATTCTATCAGTTTACTAGTTGGTCAACTTCCATTGTTTCATTTAAACTTTTAGGTAAGGCCATATTTCCCTGAATTCTCTTGGTGCTTACTGATACAGTATCTGGGCATGCATAGCTTTCCAAAACTTCTAGGCTGACTGCTCATTTCTTTTACTACTGCAGTCACTTCCAGGATTTCAGTAGCATAAGGACACCTAATTCCAATTTCCCAGAAGGCTGAATCTGGCATGACTTTACTGTTTTGGAATAGTAATTAAATCAAATCTAATTTTAAATATAGTTATTTATCAGATATATGGGGAGAATTTTAAAGGTATAGGCAACACCTTTGGGCAGTGAGATGGTTCATATGCTTACACCTAGAAAACACACAAAATATATGAAAAAGGAATTCCTTTATAAAATGAAAATGTTTAGTCTATTCCATCAAGCATCTCCCTGGGGATAAGTGGGCGAACACCTCTCATTCAGGGTCACCAGGCTGTGGTTTATCCCTGCAAAATTCTGCTTCTGTCTCTCTCGCTGAACAGAATCACCATGGAATGATGATATGCATGTTCATGTCCAATATTTGTGGGCACCAAGAGTAAAAGACCTTTTATCCACTGAACCTATAATCTGACAAAACATTCACAGCACTATAGAAAGATCAAAACTCACATTTCTCTTTTAAAAATGTTTTATTCAGTTTCCATACCAACCACATTTCTATGGGATGCTACTACTGAAGTTAACCGGTGGTCCAAGACTTTTGCGAAAGGCCACATATGATGCTGACTGGAAGGGAAGTGCAATACACTGGTTCTTGTTTCCACCCATCCCCAACACTAGGCTGGTTCTGTCCACAGAGTTTTGGGAATACTCATCATTAAAGTATACGTAATGTTAAATTTATATAGCTTGATAGTAACTTCTTTTAAAATTACTTTTATTTAATTTTTTGTACAATAACTTGCACAGTTTCTAATTAGACAAAATACTAATACTGAGAATGATGGACACATAGTCCCTCTCCTAAAAAAGAAGATATTTACAGTTGGGTCCTGCAGGGAATAGAAAAAAAAACATCAGTTTTCTCCAACGCAGTATCACTGGGTAAATTCCATATAAAAGTCCTGTGCTTCTTGATTTGTGATAATTCTAATCAATAGGGTCTTGTGCCATCCTATTCTTCCCTGGGGTGTAGAACTGTTGGTAAAGAAAGTTCCTTGGCTGCCAAGTCTAACTATTAGCCTGGACTCTGACTAAGTTTAACAGTTTTAGGAACCTGTAAAATAACAAGGTCATACACAGGCACACATCACAGATTGCAATAATTGCAGCCTAATTGCATCTGTCCCACCAGGACACATTGTCTGCTGTCAGGGAAGTTCTAAAGGCTTTATCTAAGGTTCAGGTATGAGTATAGAAGCTATTATTTTCTACTCAGTGTTAAATTTTGGTTTGGCAAACTTGGCACTGAGCTCTAAGACAAAGTCCAATGCTAGAAGGTGTAGGATTGCTTACTCTCTGTAGTTTGAAACTGAATGTGTGGAGACAGTCCTTAGTAACCCTAGTTAAGCAGCAATAGCAAATCCGTTTGGATTTTAGCCCAGACTTGGGACCATGGGGTTGTGCCTGGTCCATAGGTTTCATTGCAATGAACTTGGCATTGGGTTAATGGTAAAGAGAAGGTTTAATTATTTTTTCTTATGGAAACAGATGACATTTCTGCTCATGCTGACCTTGTAGTGTGAGAGTGAGAGTTAAGCAATCCTTTCCTTCCTGGCTTCTTCAGGGCATTAATTTTTATTCTACTAAAACCAAATACCATGATCTCTGATTCAGCTTCCTGAGCTCTATGAAGACAGTATTTCTTTAGTGTCACAAACTTCTCCGTGTGGTGACAATCAACAGAGATCCTACTCAGCTAACATTTTGCTCTGTATTCCTTTAGAATTTAAATGGAGACAAAAACAATTACTGAAAAATGTCCTTAAGAATATTAGACTTGCCGGG
>NC_022016.1:28046314-28048774 GCF_000317375.1 Microtus ochrogaster
TGTGTGTGTATGTGTGTGTTAGCAGAACTCTCAGGATAA
The DNA here is from genome assembly GCF_000317375.1 of Microtus ochrogaster. Taxonomy (NCBI): domain Eukaryota; kingdom Metazoa; phylum Chordata; class Mammalia; order Rodentia; family Cricetidae; genus Microtus; species Microtus ochrogaster. The sequence continues at coordinate 28,046,354 of NC_022016.1, forward strand.
AAGAAAGGGTCAAATTATTGTATGATATTTACATGTTCCCCAAGACTGCAACTTGAAAGCATTTTCAGTTTTAACCATTTTGTTTCCAGTTGTCTCTCATCACGTTTTGGGTAGTTTATAATTTATTTTTAATTGAAACCAAACAGCCATATACCTTTATGGGGAATAGTGTGGTATTATTATACACATATACATTATGGAATAAATATTATGCTTTTGCTTGTTTATTACAAGACTATAATTTTAACAATTGTTGATAATTGATGCTATCCAAAAATGGAACTCCAGTGATACTCTCTTCTGGAATTATGACCTTAATAATTTCCACAGATGCTTGAAATTTAGCACACAAAATCCCTTGAGCTCAATCTTTCTCCTTTTTATATTCCAAGACCAGACCTTCTCTTAACTTGTGTTTTTTTAATAAATCTACCCAGTTACTCAAAAATATGTGCTATATATCTTTTTTGATTTTCCCTTCAGGTCCTATAATAGTTACTATGTCTTATCTTGCTTATTAAATGCATATGTTGGGATATAAGTGTCTAATACTTTGAATGTAAAGCAACAATGAATTACAGATACTTTTAATGACACTAGAAACAAGGTCTAGGACACCTCTTGCTAATAATCTCTTTTCCTGTGCATGGATTTTCAACCTTTTAACACTGTAAGATGATGGCATCATGTATAAATGTTCTACTGCACTTTCACAGCAATATTGGGATGCAATTGGCTAGGGGAGGGATGTTAAACATATCTGCAGTCCTATGACTTTTGACCATATAGAACCTGCTGCTTCAAAGAATGAAGTGAGTATAAAAGTGTAAAGGGCAGAGAAAGATCTTGCTAATGTTATTAATATGAACTGATTATAGAAATAAGCATAGAAACAGCATCACCTGCCTAAGCAACTTGTGAAACATATTCTCTGCCCGCTACTAATTGTTGTTGCTCTGTTCTCTGTCATCTCTTCCCTGGGCATTTGCAATATCTCATAAAAATCAACAGTTCCCATTCACTTCTTTCCTACCTTTCCTCTGGTGATGATTCAAGTTCTGACACTGTTGCCACTTTCTGTGATTTAGTAAAGACTACTGCGAATGAAGGCATTTTAAAGTACATAATAATTGTTTTTTTCTATATTTGTTTTCCCCTTTTGACAGTTTCATACCTGTTTTGTGTATTGAGTGATGTAGCCCATTATGGGATGAGAAGAATTTTTCTTTTATTATTATTATTTATTTATTAAAGATTTCTGTCTCCTCTCCACCACCGCCTCCCATTTCCCTCCCCCTCCCCCATTCAACTCCCTGTCTCTCATCAGCCCAAAGAACAGTCAGGGTTCCCTGCCCTGTGGGGAGTCCAAGGACCTCCCACTGAGAAGAATTTTTCTTAAAGTATAATTTGTATATCCTTTTTTCTCAATGGTGATGAGGCTGAGCATTTTGTGGGTGGGGAAGGAGAAGGTATTGAGAGTAAGGATGAAATCATCAGAATCATTAAGACAGCTGGCTAGCATTAGGAAAACACTCTTTAAAAACACATTTTTTCTCTAGCCAGAAGACTCAAGGAAGAAAGTCTCACCTGCTTTTTACTTTAAAGAATGAATTTGTGCAACGAAGCCTGTGGGACTAGATTTTATTGACTTCAGAGAAAGTAGTAGAAATCATTATTAAAGATAATCCTAATCTGACATTTAGTTTGTAGTATTAATATCTTTTATACTACCATGGGTCATTTTTAGTATGGTCTATCACTTCTCAAATACTTGAATATGTTTTTAACCTCAAGCATAAATTCTGTTTGTATATTACTGAACAAAGTAACAAAACAAAGAGATTAACTGTCACTACCCACGAGCCTATGATCATCTTATTGTTTCTAATGTGCACAGTGCTTCTATCACACATTGACATCCTTTAACTATTCAACCATGCATTGTGAAGCTCAGGAAAATGTGCAGATTGGGCCTATGTCTAAATGGTAGAGCACTTGCTTAGTATGTCAACAGGGCTTGAGTTTAAACAGTATCAGGGTTTAAAATCATACAGATAACCATGTGAAGTACAACTCCTGTAGTATACAGTGGTCATCTATTGTGGTAGAATGCACAAATCTTTTTTTTTCTTTTTTTATTTGAAAAATCCCTTAGCTTTTCTAGTATAGTTCTCTCTGTAATTATATGCTTCCTTTTTTAAAAGTTCCAACTGTCAATCCATTTATTAAAAAGCATGCTTAGCCAATGTTTTTAACAATAATTAAAAAAATCTATGATAGGTTGTATTTGTTTATGAGAGCTTTTTACCTGAGCAAGGACCTGGGCCTTATTTTTGTTTTTAAGTATCTTAATTCATAAGAATAAATTCTAACAAACCATTTGGTGATTCCCAAATACAAATGATGCTGGTGTTTTTTTTT
>NC_022016.1:28049877-28050393 GCF_000317375.1 Microtus ochrogaster
TGGGAGGAGGGGGAGGGAAATGGGAGGCTGGGAGGAGGTGGAAACTTGTTTTTTTTTTCCTTTTCTCAATTAAAAAAAATAGAAAAAAAAGAAGAATTGTTATGGTTATGGTGTCTCTCCACAGCAATGGAAACCCTAAGACAGAAGTTGGTATCAGGTACTGGAGTATTTTTGTGACAGTCCTGACCATGCTTTTATTTGAAGGAATGTGGATTAGGAGTTTGTATTAGAAAAGCAATTGAATGTTTTAAGTAGGCATTAATGGGCCATACTAGTAGGAACATGGAATACAGTGATGCTGAGGGTGATTTGAACTGTGGGGGCCTGACACAGAAGGTTTCAGAGAAGAAGAATGTTAGCATATGACCTATAGATCATCTTGTGAAATTTTGGCAAAGAATGTGGCTGCTTTTTGTCCTTGTCTGAAAAGTTTCCCTGCAGATAAATTGAAGAGTTTTGGATTAAGTCCATTGGCAAAGAAAATCTCCAAACAGCCTAACTATGCTATAGGATACT
>NC_022016.1:28050493-28067492 GCF_000317375.1 Microtus ochrogaster
GGCTTGATGCTGGTGTTTTATGATTAAATTTTACATACAAGAATTTTACCAATTCTGAATACAATTTTGGAAATGGAGCAATAGAATATTAAAAACTATAACTACCCAAGAAAAGCAAAGATAAGGGTTTGGTGTAAACTAAGGAAGGAATTAGAATATCATTTCTGAAAATGTCTTGACTTTACAGCTTTGAGGTTGTAGAAAGACCTGGAATTCTCAGAAAATGAGTAGAGCATAAAATCAGAATATGGATGAATCAAAGATATTTTCCAAATCTAAGGAAATATTTCACTACATTTTTTACAATTCATATTGAACCATGCAGGTTATTTTAAAGATGCAGGGGAAAAAAGTTTGTAGGAGTCAGAGGGGTGACAGACGAGGTGAACATGGCCCACTGAATCAACTAAGTCGGGCTCATAGAGTTTCACAGAGATTGAAGTGGCAAGCACGGATTTATCCCTATTATCTTGGTGTTTTGTGGGACTCCTATCAGAGGTAGCAGGTATGTCTCTGACTCTTTTGCCTGCTTCTGAGATTCTTTTCCTCTTATTGGATTGCCTAGTCAGGCCTTCATGGGAGATTTTGCCTTGTCTTATTATATCCTATTCTGTCATGTTTGGTTGCTGTGCCTTGGAGGCTTGCTCTTTTCTAAAGGGAAATTGAGGTGGGAGGAGGTGGGAAGGTCAGGGAGAGCTGGTAAAAGTGAAGGTAGGGGAAATTGTTATCAGGATTCACTGTATGAGAGAAGAATCTATTTTTAAAAATAAGGCACTAAGCATTGCAAAAAATGTATTCATAATTTTTATAGATATCTTAAGCAAGGTTTTTTTATAATAAATATTACTTTATTAAATGTTGAAGTTCTGTCAGCACTAATCTAGAACTTCAATCATATCCACTATATATTAAATGTTCTTACAAAGTGGAAAGGTTGTATCAACATACAAATCAAGGCACAGTAATGTTCACTTTTATTCTTTTGTCACCATAGTAATTATTTAAGATGTACTATAAATAAGCCTATTTAATGTGAAATTTCAAATGATATGTCACTGAAAAGAATGGAATATGAATACTCAAATTTCTGAAACGAGTTGCAAACTCTTAAAAAATGTAAAGTATCTGCAATCACATTACATTGAGATTTAAGTATAAGTGATTTTGCAGTATGACACATTAACCAACATGAAATATTTTTCTTATTGAATTTTGAAAATTATATATAACAATTATCTTCTTATATAAGCTATATTTTGAGGTCATGAAAAATTGTTATTCTCATTAGAATCTCATTATACTGGAGGCAGGAATTATTTTCTTTTTCTCTCACTTCTGGATCCTTAGCTCCTAGGGCAAACACATCAAAAGCTTAGACATCATAGACTAGGTATTCAATATCTTCATGTAAATGGTTTTAATAGAAACATGAACCTTAAAGAGACTGTGTACTGATCCAATATGTAAGACTTTAAAACATTTGAGATATTGGTGGTAAATGAAGAAATGCTCCAGAAAAGTGCATGAATAGGCAATTATATGATTATATAAATTACAAAACTTCATATATTAATTATTTGTAATATTGGTTTCATCATGACATTTCACATAATTTCAAGAATGTTTAAAGAAACTGCTACTTTAATGAGTTAACAAGTAACCTAGGGTAGGTTTCTAATTTCCACCTCAGTATTAAATTTAAGTATGATCGCTAGATTCACAGAAAGTATTACTTCTTTTGATTCTGATTTTGTCTGCTTGACTATTTTTCCATTTAATATAAACATATATAATATGATTTTTTATTCCACATTAAAAAAAATTTTAAATTGACAGTTTGTTACTTTTTAAAATCATAAAAACTACATGCTTTTTTTAAATACAAAGGAGAAAAGTAAACATTTGGGAATCACAACATACAGTTGTATTTCAAATTTCAAAGAAACAGGGAAGCAAGTTCTTTTAGAGTATTTTAAATGTATGGAATGATGGTGGAGTAGCTATTGCTTCCTCTGATGAACTCAGAGATATTTGCTTGTACAGCAAGATACTGTTAGCAATGAGGCATTTTTTCTGAGAAAGGAATCTAACCTGTTGATAATTTTGTGTCCCGTGTGATCAGTTTCTTTAGACATAAATGGAATACGTGATATTCAAATCAGCCTTTATGTGCTTCTTATACTAATATCCTAAATACTCTATGAATTCTGGTAGCCTAAAATAACTCCATATTCTTTTGAGAATATGTGTATATAATTTAGTAATAAACAAGGATAGTTTTCTTTAAATTTTTCTTTCTTTTTATTTATGTACCATACTTTTCACAACTTTGCCAAAGAAATAGTTTTTATTTTATTTTATTTTATTTTATTTGTGCATTTTCTTATCTTAAAAGTGATTTAACAATATTTTATGGTTATAACCCAGAGGAAAATCAGCTAGATGAGTTTCATTAGAAATGTACAACCAAAATTGTTAAAAACTGAAAGCCTTACTATAAGAATGAATGTGTATAACTGTCAAAATTAAAAACAATTATATGAACTATTTTGTTATGAGTGAAATAATATTTATATTTGTGATTTTAGTGACTAATAAAATTATAGGCATATCTTTATCTTTAAAGTTATTTTGATACACTTACTTTTACAAAAATAAATCCCTCTAATATGGTTTTTTAAACTCAGAGTCTCCTAGGAAGACATTTTGAAAATCCTACATCAGTTAATCTTATTCAATCCTTTGGGTTACAAAACTCTTCTTTTCTTGGGTGCTGTAAACTCAGGTGCCACTTTTATCCTCAAAGGACACGTGCAGATCTACCTGACCACCTATGACCGTCTACCTGATGAAGACCAGCAACTCAAGAACCTCATTAGAATAAATCTCTCTTTTGAGTATATTATATTCATGTATTAAATATCCTGCTAGGGATGCTATGTGTTAATACAGAGCACAAAGCAGTGCTTTAAATAAGGTACTATTCACTTCCTGAAATATGCACTGTTTAATGTACAAGAAATGTATTCATTTTAGTAAATAAATTTGCTAATTATATTTTAGATTATTACCCAAATAATCTTAGAATTCCAATAAAATTGCTTTTAAAGTTATTTTCAGGTTTATAACAACTGAAAAAATGCTTATATTTAAAACATACAATATTCTTTTTAGGTATGCATATATTATGCAATCATATCCGCAGCCAAGCTAGTCTCATATCTGCACATGGAAGGCTTACTCTAACTGTGAATTTCAATTATTCAAAATACTATTATTAACTTTTGTGCTGTTTTGGTTAGGTGCATCCCCTATAGACTCATGTGTTTAAATGTTTGACCTACAGGTAGTGGCAATATTAGGTTGTGTGATCATGTTGGAGGAGGAGTGTCACTATTGGGGTACGCATTGAGGTCTCATATGCTCAAGCTACATCCTGTGTACAGGACAGTTAACTTCCTATTGCCTGTGGCTCAAGATGTAGAACTCTCAGCTACCTCTCCATCACTAAGTCTGCCTGCATGCTGCCTTGTTCTGACCATTATGATAATGGACTAAACCTGTAAGTCAGCCCTAATTAAATGCCTAATTTCCTTCATAAGAATTGTTATGGTTATGGTGTCTCTTCACAGCAATGGAAACCCTAAGACAGAAGTTGGTACCAGGTACTGGAGTATTTTTGTGACAGTCCTGACCATGCTTTTATTTGAAGGAATGTGGATTTGGAGTTTGTATTAGAAAAGATATTGAATGTTTTAAGTAGGTATTAATGGGCCATACTAGTAGGAACATGGAATACAGTGATGCTGAGGGTGATTTGAACTGTGGGGGCCTGACACAGAAGGTTTCAGAGGAGAAGAATGTTAGCATATGACCTATAGATCATCTTGTGAAATTTTGGCAAAGAATGTGGCTGATTTTTGTCCTTCTCTGAAAAGTTTCCCTGCAGATAAATTGAAGAGTTTTGGATTAAGTCCATTGGCAAAGAAAATCTCCAAACAGCCTAACTATGCTATAGGATACTCTTATTCATATCTACAAAGAAAAGAAGCAAGTATAGCAAGGAAAAATACAAAATACATAATTGGAGCAGAAAGGGGCACCAGGACTTAGAATGGAACTCTGTCCTGTGTTCAAAGAAATAAACAGATTAAGAAATGAAATAAAATGAGTGGAGACCTCAAAGTAAGATCACACCCAACTAAGCTTCCCACTTGTAAAAAGGAATTTTAAAGAAAGCTTTGGTACAGCCATGATAGCACACACCTTTCATCCCAGTACTCACAAGGCAGAGGCTGGCCAACCTTTAAGGTCAAGGGCAGCCTAGTCTGCAGAGCAAGTTCCAGGACATCTAAGCTTAGGCAGTGAATCAAATCCTGAAGAATGGAAAGCTAGTAAATTGGGAGCATGTTTCAACCCCAACAAACAGCAGAATTTGGCAGTTTCAGCCACATAATTCTGGCTGTAGGGTCAAGGACAGAAGAAAGGGATCATGGATTCTTGCTCTGCTACTAAAGAAAGCTTCTGAGGCCAGGCGTGTGACAGGGATGTCCCTGCATGGAGGCCTAGAAAAGTCATTGTGTAGTGCTATAAAAGTAAAGCCTGGATTGCGTTGGAGATAGCAGATTTATGAGATGCCTGTCAAGGAAAGCTGCTAACAGGGAGTAGAGCCAACCCAAGAGAAAGAAGTGCCTGCATATCAAGATATAGAACTCTCAGCTACCACTCCAGCACCATAACTGCCTACATGACACTTTGCTTCCCAATATGACAATGATGGACTAAGTCTCTGAAACTGTAAGTCAGCCCCCATTAAATGTTTTCCTTTATTAGAGTTGTGTTCATGGTATCTCTTCACAGCAATAGAAGCCCTAAGACTACTATGATAACTATATTCTACATTAGGTCTTTAGAAATTATTCATTTTATAGCAACATCTTTGTGCCTTTTGCCTAAAACCTCTCAACTTCTCCTACCTGCAATCCCGCTGAGAACCCATCTGTTCTGTTTCTTTTTTCAACAAACTTTAGGGTTCAGGTATGAGAAACATGTGATAGTATTTATCCTTCTGTGCTTCATTTATTTCATTTAATACAGTATCATCCACCTCATCATCATTCTCAAAAATGACAGACATTTTAAGGCCAAGTACAGTCACAGTTTCTTTGTCCATCTGTCAACAAATACTTAGGCTGTTTCCTTATCTTGCAGTTGTAATTGACATGGCAATTAATGTTGGCTACAGGGACAACTCTGAGGTAATAATTTTATCTTCTCTGCTATTACTATTTTGTATTTATTATATATTTAATCTTTTGAAGAATTTCCATGATGTTTTCCATAATGGTTAGACCTTGTTGCATTTCCACTAACCCCACAGAACAATTCACTTTATCCAAAACACTTGCCAAAACCTATTATCCTTTTAGTTTAATATAACGTTTCTTCTTTATTTTTGTTCTTTTGCTGTTTGTATGTTTTCTTAATATCAAAAAAAAAGAAGAAAACATTCTTGAGTATTCTATCTTATCCTTTAGGGGTTTTATACTTCAGATCTTACATTTAAAGATTAATTCTCTTACCAGATTTATTTTTATTTGAAGTCCTTCTCAGAGCAGGAATATTCAAGACACTTAGCTTCATCAAGGAGATTATACTATAAATTTCAAATATAATAATGTAAGATACCAACTTAACTTTCTCTATCTTAGATGATGTTCCTAAGAATTATCTTAAGAGATGTACGCAATTCAAAAATGTATGTTCTTTAGTGCTTCCCCATGCTGAGTAAGCAGAAATACCACAAATTCTCCTAGACAGTCAAAACACAGCTTCCAGGGTCCAGCTGATTGAGTACAATTGGGAAAGTAGGGGTGGAGGGCCAGAATTTGTATTTTTAACAAGGCTCAGGAGATGTTGAGGCCCATTGGCTGCAGTCAGGTAGCTTTAATTTGCTTTTGTCTTTAGATAAATTGGTCTTAATCTTTCCTTAATCCATTATTCACTCCTTAAACTCTACATTGAACAATACCTCCCTTTACTTAAGTTTTTAATTTAAAATGTTCTACATACTCTTCGCATGCTATTTCTTTATCCAGGAGATTGCCTTGCACAAAGCTCACTACCTGGGGAACATTTTTAGACAGAAGCAAGTTCAAATCCCTAAATCTTGGTTTCTCAAAGCATTGCTAAGGATAACTTTATGTCATCACCATATGTAAAACTTGTTGCTTTGCATGTTAGTGTTTCTATGCCATAGCACATCATAAATTATTTTTCTAATATTACATTTAGTTGACTGAAAAGCCTTTCTCATTTAAAAAACCTTTGAAATAAACTATATATCATTCATCATCTAACAATAAACCCAAATAGGATCATGTATTTTATATATATTGAGATATGAATTGATTTTAAGTTTGTTCCCAATTCATCACTAAATAGGTTTCTTATTATTCCAGTGCTACATATCGATAGAACAGTCATAGATATCAGTGATTTACAAAAGATCTATACGTTTCTAGGTGTCCAAGGGGATGTCTTCAGCTAGGTCCTTGGGCAGCAGAGGAGAGGGTGGCTGAACTGGCCCTGTCCCATAGCCACACTGATGAATATCTTGAATATCACCATAGAACCTTCGTCCAGCAATAGATGGAGATAGAGACAGAGACCCACACTGGAACACTGGAATGAGCTCCCAAGGTCCAGTTGAGAAGCAGAAAAAGGGAGAAGATGAGCAAGGAAGTTAGGACTGCGAGGGGTATGTCTACTCACTGAGACCATGTGACTGATCTAATGGGAGCTCACCAAGGCCAGCTGGACAGGGTCTGAACGAGCATGTGATCACACCGGACTCTCTGAATGTGGCTGACAATGGTGGCTGACGGAGAAGCCAAAGATAATGGCACTGGGATTTGATTTTATTGGGTGTACTGGCCTTTTGGAAGCCTAGTCTGTTTGGATGCTCATCTTCCTATACCTGGATGGAGGAGGGAGGGCCTTGGACTTCCCACAGGGCAAAGTACCCTGACTTCTCTTAGGACTAGAGAGGGAGGGGAAGGGGGAGTGGAGGGAGGGGGAAGGAAATAGGAGAAGGGGAGGAGGTGGAAATTTTTAAACATAAATAAAAAAATAAAATAAACAAAAAACATTTCTAAGGATGTGGAGCTGATATTCCCTTAATGTTTGAAACCGGAATTTCTTCTATGGTAGAAATGCTCTGTTAGAAACTATCTTGGTAGGTTGACTGGAAATGTGATGGTGAGTCCAAGCTGCAATAAGAAAGTTGTAAATTATATTGTTCCCAGCACCATGAACCCTTTCCAGAGCTTAAAGAAATTAGTAACTTGATTACCGTGGCCATTTTTTAAGTAGTTACTGAGTAGTTCTTTCTCCTTCATATTTTAGATAATAAAACTGAGAGAGATTAAAAGATTTATCCCAAGTCATTGTCCCTGTATTTGCAAAGGTGGGATTTGAATTTCTTTATCCTGAGTTACAAATCACGCATAATATAGTCTCTGGGAAAAATAATTTGTATGTGTTGGCAGTTGTTTATTTGTTGTTTGTTAAAGGAAAAAGAGGGAGAATTGGGGCAAGAATAATGATACAGGATGAGTAAAGAACCAGAGAGGCGACATAAAGCTAAGGATAATGAAGCAAATATTTTTAGAGAGTGACAGAAAGAATTTTAACAAGAACATTCAATATGAAATGCCATGTGCTTTGCTGATCAGTAGATATTTTGATAACACCCTCCCCTTCATCAGGCGCTTAAATTAATAACAAATCTTTTTAGATGAGATTTAATTCAGAGGTAGAATGTTTGCCCAACTTCTTTGAGGCCCTGGGCTATATAATTAGTACAACAAAAAGAAAAAAACAAAACAAAACAAAAAGATCTTCTAACATAATAAAGTACTATAAAAAAAAATGTGGCATAGGGTTTCACAACTGGATTGATGTCTAGATATTACACTCAGCTATGAAGAAAAAAGACCAAAAGTTAGCAATATGGTGGTGAGAAAACCACCAGTCCACTTTGTCTCCCAATTCTGGAGTCAGGACTAGACGTCAAACAACCTTTTCTAAACCTCAAGAGAAAGGCAATCTCTGTTGTCATTTGCCTTTTAAGCTATTGTAAGAAAATTATTAAAATTTTTATCCACTAATATGCAGGATTAAAAAACTATCCTTGATTATTTTAGCAAGAGAATAGCAATCACAGTTTGAGACATGTATTTACTTTAGTTATTGTAAGAAATTGAAAGGGTTAAGGCAAGAGTAACAAACAAGAATATTTTCAAAGGTTTTCATCCATGGTAAAATCAACTTATTTTGTTAGTCAATTTCTTTTTCAGTTTTCTTCGCATTTTTAAGATGTTTTAAAGATATTCTTGAACAATTGTGACACTATGATGCCATGAAACAATGGCAAATTAATTTTTCTTCATAGGCGTAAGCTTTATCTTTTCTTCATACATATGACACTACAGCACAAACGAGGCCAGGCTGGTGGAACATGGGACATTCCCAGGCTGATGACCTGGTTCACTCTCTGCACTGTCTGTTACAGTGCATTAGAGACCATCTGGGTCCCTGAGGGCTCCCAGCCCAAACTGTAGCAGGAGGGCCTCCTGGTAGGGTCAATGAGATTACTAATAAACTAGGCTCAGCTGGATGGAACTCTTTGCATATCTTTGCATTTCCTTGTTCTTCCAAGGAACTGCCTTCAGGAGAAAATTCACCCAGGTCACCAATTATGCTGCTCCCCAGTTGGTTTTGGAATGCTTCAGTAGACTTATTTATTGCAAATAGATTAACATTTTTGGTTACAAGCTCCCTATTTTTTTTTTTTACAAATTAAAAAATAGTTTAAAATGCTTAACTTTAAAAGAAGACATTTTAACTCGCTAATTCATTTCATAATTAAACTTTTATGAAGTAATTGGTATGTGCTTAATCCTATACTTGGCTGGTAAGAAATAGATCGTGGCATTTTATTTAAATCTGTTCTATGTGCAAAACCCTTTGCTTGCAAAGAGCTTTAAACATGCCATCACAGTAAACCTTTACCACAACCCTGAGACGTATCCCCAAGACACGACTTAGGAAATAAGCTCAGAGAAGTGAAGTCCATGAATTTACTAGTCCATGAATCACCTGAAGTATACAGACTAAGTAAGTGTCATCTATGGTCTATGTAAATCAAGGATTCCCTTATTTTACCCCTCTACTATCAGTGAATGTTATGACCCTCAAAAAGCCCACAGTGTTCTTGTGTCAAAAACTCAGTATTTAAAAAGTTGTCGTGCACTAAATGTTGTTTCTTTGCGGAACTACAGTTCCCAGCGTTCTCCTGGACACGGACATATTCCCAGAAGCCTTTGTATTCTCTGTTAAAAAGTGAGAGCCCCCAAGCGCTCTCCCCCTTCTTTCCCCACCTCTCCTGTTGTCTCTGCACACCTTTTCCTGTTTGTTGTTACCCCTCCCCCATTAAAAGTGCACCCACGTGGGACCACCGCGTGTCTGTCTTCTTCCTCGCATAACATCTTTACCCTCTAACCCGCAGACAAGAAAGCCAGCCAGGAATTAAGAACAAGACTAAAGATTATAGTAACAGGGTGACTAAAGGCCATTAGTAAGACAGGTAAAGCTTTTCAGTAGAGCAAAGGAAATTAGTCAAAGACTTTGGAATAGAAATGAAACTAGCATTCCAGAAAAAAAAGGAAGCACAGAGGTAAATTTGGAACAGCTTCTGCTCCATTGCCCTTTATATCACACAGTTATGGACAGTACATATCAATGTTTATTAATGACTAGGAGAACACGAGAGACAACCCTATGTCTGGCACAATTTCTCTCACCCAAGTGCTATGTCTACAAAAAGACAACCCAGTTTTTGAGAACTAACTTTTTCAGATTCTGTCCTTTATCTAGTTAATACAGACTGGAGTTCACTAAATCACCCAGACAATTCAACATGATTCCAGGTCATGGTCATTCTTTTATGAAACCACATCACTCCTTGGGTTCACTGTGCAGGTTGCCGTATTGATGGTTGTGAAGATATTCAATTTCCCATGATGGTTACACAGAAGCATAATGTGTTTTATACTAAATTGAAAATTTTAAATTTAGTTTTTAACTTTTGAAGCCTCTTTTATCCTTTTGATTTCTTTCTCACCTGTTGAAGAATCATGTGGCAATAGAAAAGAAGACTAGATAGATTGGTTAGCAGACGGAATGTGTAAGTACGTGAAGAATGTCCACTATAATCACTAATTTAATCTTTTTTGGAAGACATTGGGTTAATATTTTGGGAGACTGTGTTATGATTGCATTCTTCTCATTCCTCAATCCATCTCTCTTATGAAAATCTCCTTTCTCCCTTCCAAAGTAGTGGAAGTTATTTTCATTAACTGTGTTTAATTACATATATGTATGTGTGGTGGTTTGAATGCAATTGGCCCCTATAAGCTCATAGGGAGTGGCACCATTAGGAGATGTGGTTTTCTTGGAGTAGGTGTGGCCTTGTTGGAGGAAGTGTGTCACTGAGAAGGTGGGAATTGAGATCTCCTTGCTCAAGATACTCCCAGTGTCATAGCCAACTTCCTGTGCCTTCTGATCAAGATGTAGCCAGCACCACATCTGCCTGCATGTCACCATGCTCCCTGCTATGATGACTGAACCTTTAAACTGTCAATGAGCTTCCACAATTAAGTGTTTTCCTTTATAAGAGTTGCCATGGTCATGTTGTCCCCTCAAAGCAATAGAAACACTAAGACAGCATGTTGTATATATGTATTTCTAAATAAATACAACCTGATTAGTCTGTATAAAGTTATTCCTATGTTTGCTTTAGAATGAGCAGTATTTGGTATTAGTATGCTCCTCCCTGGGAAAAACTACTGATATAGCTTTCATCATCCATGAGTTGTCAGTCCCCATGGTATATCATAGTTAAAAGACTAAATACTTGTTATCCAAACAAATAACTATATGGAGAGGCAAGAGGTGACAAAAAATAAAAGTTGGTGGCCCATACAGCCAGGTTTGTTGGCAAGTACCTTCAATCGCAGCACTTGGGAGGCAGAAAGAGAAGTATCTCTCTCTCTTAATTCAAGTGCAGAGGGTCTACATAGCAAGAAAAGACAGAGTTATATAGTAAGACTGTCTAAAAGCAGAAACAAAAACAAAACAAACAAAAAATTGGTAGCCAAGCCTAAAATAACTAATTGTTCCTTCTTCAAACACATCTCATCCTTTCAACTGTTTGAGTACGTCATGACTATGGTAGAACTTTGTCAGGAGTCTCTGTATTAAACTTTTACATAAATTAGTAGTATTCTGAATGTTTCCGGTAAGTGGACAAAAAAAAGCTGTATTTATTGGACAAGAAACTGTATTTATTGTTCAATTTAATGTATCATTCTAATCATGTTACCAGGAAGTTTTGAGGCTCTATTTTTCAAAATCATTGTCTCTGCTAACTTCTCACCATTAGAATTGACTGAATGATTATCTTATTACCAATATAGGAGAAGGACAATTTGAGATTTCCTATTTGTTTCTATGTGCAAAGTTTATACAGAGCAGAATTAATTCTATAATGTTGCTGTTTTACCTGTCCTTGGTCCTTTCTTGGGGAAAGGCAAGGTTTCAACTTCAGTCATTTAAGATACTGTATCCCAGTTTGTTCCTAGAAATAGAAGTTAATTATAGTAAATGTGTTGTGTTACTTCTTAAACCTTTATGACCTAGCAAATACAAATCTGAGAGATGTTTTACATATTTTTGCTAGAATAACAGCAATGCATTATCATTTAAATCTCATGCCTGATTAATATCAGGCTTGTTATTAATAGCCAAACCACATCAGGGTGAGGAGTTAAGTTGATGTCAACTCCTGTCTTTTATTTTAATGTCTTGCTAAGTTGTGTCAGAAGCTTCACAAGAGACTTTGCTTTGATCAACATTCCCCAACCTTCAAAGACATCGTGGAGGTGTTTGTGAAACAGCCGCATGGTAAAATAACCTTGATTCCTTGCTTTAAGAATCATCTTCTCATGCCATGTAAATTTGCCAGGAGCCTCTAAAAAAAGTTGCTGACATTGAAGCACAGGTTCTACTGGATTCAACCTACACAGTATCCTCCCCCCACCCTCACTATTTTTAAGAGTTGTACTTTGTGTTTGTATGTTTATACATGATGAAATATGTTAATGGAAATTTGGCATGTAATGACTCACAGTTGATTATAAAATCTTTCAATATTTAAAAATATGTGGGAAGGGTCAGATACCACATCTTACATTACCATTGAACTATATTAGAATATGTCCACTAATTTGTACTCTGAACTAGTTTTATTTTACATATTATCATAATTAAAGTAAAGCATGAACAAAATAGACTATACTGGTTTACTTTTAAGTAGTCATATAATTCATATAAAAATTATTCATATAAAAAAATCACCTTGCTACTACATTGACTTTCTGATTTAAGTTCCGCGATTCCATCAGGAGGCTTAAATTTCTCTGTTCAAATCTCCAAGAATTATCTATAGAGAAAACAGACAGGAGCACAAGCTTTAGTAGTTGTACAATCAAGAATCATAGATTTGGGCAACATAGAAGTCTACTTTTGAATTGCAGTTTCTTATTATTTAGCAAAAGAGCATGCAATTCATCAGTATGTTCTGAGTGGGGTGTCAAAGGTGGAGCAAATGACTTTGACAGTTGCTAGTAGACTGGTGATGGAGAGGAACCAAGCAGGGGGGAGCTGCAGAAAAGTACCTGGGAAGTGGAAAATCCTATTAAAGACACAGAAAATATAAGTCCATGACCCTTTAGGGAAATTTGTAAACATAACAGTGAATGAAGAGAGCAACAGGGGAAAGATAAACAATTAACACTTGATTTGCTTAGTAGACCAGACACTCTGCTCAGTACTTGCTAAACATCTCTTCCTCTAACTATGCTTTGAAGCAGAGCAAAGTGCTGAAGTAGGGGTAAAAATGGACATCAACTTTTTCCTCTAATAAGGAAAAAGGGAATTCCCCCTTGATAGGTACTTTAATCAAAGCAACTCCAAAATAGATTTTTAAAAAAACTCTTCACAGTGAAGTATTAGTGTTAAAGACGTTGCAACATTTCTTCAAGTTTGTTTCTTAAACATAAAAATTGAAATATCAACATCAGGAAATCCTCCTGCCTTCTGACACCTCTGCCCTCGCAAGTCTTGGAAGCCATCATGGAGGTGGCATACTTTTTGCATTAGTTTTTAAAACTGTTATATGATTTTGATACTGTCATTTTGGTCATATTTTTGTACTGAAAAGAGGCAGTCATTTAAAAGAACTTAGGACTTCTTTTTCAAAGAAAGTATAAGGTGGTGGAGAATGAGGGAGCGAGGTTTTCCTGGAAAACAGTGTTAGGTTCAATCACAAGATTCACAGATTTGAATCACCTTATCAATCTCAGATAGCACATCAAAACAACATTAATTTTAAAAAATACAATAACATATTTATCTTGTGTACATGTTATTTTTTTAAAAAAAAACACAATGGAAATACAATTTAGAATCTGGAATATAAGAGGATGCACACTAACAACCCATTATCAGAGAACAAAGTAAAAACATGCCGATAAACATCTCCTGGAGATTCCTCTTGTTTCTTTAGCTAAGATAATATGACGAAGTCCTATTTTTCAAAGTGTTCATTTTAAAGTACAGTTTTGAAGAGGGCATGAAAATCAGGCTTTAAAAAACTTTATGCTAAAAAAAGCAACAAAAAACCATTATGCTGCAAAAATATATTTGGAAAACCCATAAAAATATTATAAAATGTATCCTTTTTAATTACTTTCATATTAAAAATGCTTGCATCACATATTTAATATAAATTAATAAAATGAAATAAAATGTAATCTTATATGCTCTAAATATGGTAGATTAGTATGTTAATTTCATAGTAAAATACCACACAGTTCTGAAATAAAATATTTGATGTACAACCACTGATGTCAAACTGAAGGCTTAAGGTTGGTCGGAAATTTCTAGACTCCTTCCACTACATTTTCTGTCCTTATGAGACTTTAGTAAGCTAGAAAGTCAAAACAAAATCAGAAGGTGAGAAACGCTAGGCTGGAGGCCATCCAAGGCCTTCCCATTCCACAATGCCACGGCTGGCAGATTCGCATCGTTTCTCCACCCACTCACCAAAGGCCTTGGCGGAAGGAAATGGAAAAAGGAAGATATATAATAGCTCTGGTGGATCGATTCACTCATGAGATATAAATCAAAACGGAGGTCTGGATTATGTTTAAGAAAATCTATTTGCCCCCAGCCCTGGATGTGCTGGTTTGGACAAAACTCTATAACTTAACCGAACGCTCAATGCAATAGCTATGCACAATCCCAGTTCTCCAAGCTATTTAACCAACAGAACTTGAAACGTTCAGGAACCAACATTTTCTGATATTAGAAATTATTTTCTTTTCTGCTGTCTGTCACTGTTGGCTAGGTAGGCATGTTAAAATATTTATTAGATTACAATATGTCTAGTAAACTAACCTTTTATAAAATGAGTGATGCGTGTGTTGAGACTAACTTCTGACCTCTCTCTGGCTTGAACTTCCTGTATTTGTAGAAGGTGGTGAAATGTACTGATAAGTAATTAGTGCATTTTGGTATGAGAAATAGGGAGAAATATATTAAGGGGTTGAATTCAGTGTTATTGCAAATTAGCTAATCTAGTCTTTTGGCTCAAAACAAACAGTGTGCTTTGTACACATTTGGAAGGTTTTAAAAACAAATCAATATAGCCATCCGCTCAGGACTGTGTTCAGCAGAGCTGGTATATTCCGTGCTGCTCCACCACAGTAGGTCCATTGTGGAGAGCTGCCATTTTCAAAACACCTTCCAGCTGTTGGAAGAAGCCACAGAGGAACCCGTGCAGACACAGACGCCGACACCCTCACTCAGATAATTACCTTGATTAAGATTCTCAGAATTAAACGGAGTTTAATCAAGGACCCTGTGAAGTCGTGAAAGCGCCAGTTTTCTGGGCTTGCCCTCTTTTTCTGCAGATGGTGAGTTGTCAAACACAATCAAAGGAGTCTTAATTACAAGGATGAGAGGCAAAGTCAAAAGGGAATGAGTGAATCTATGCTTTGTGATGGAGATGGAGCAGCACCAAGTCAGTAGCAAACTCAGTCTGCTTTGCATGGAGAGAGCCACAATGCATCAAAGCCAAGAACACTGTCAACATCCCTGACAATTCCAAGGACTGAATTAATAGCTATGCCAATAGAGCTAAGGTAGTGGCAAATACTGAATCTTTGTCAGATATAATGATAGATGTGAACTTTTAAGGCAATATTTGGACTGATATTAGAAAAAAAAATCCATGACAGTCCAGCTGTTACTAAGCAAGCGTGACCCGCTTTGAATCTAAATTAGCTATTACTGGAAATAAACTCCCACAGAAATGGAAAGCTAAAAGAGCAATAATATATGGAGGCCAATATAATCTGTTCAAATTTCCTGAATCCTCTTAATTTGAATTTGGGCTGCAAGTAGAAGTGATTATGAAAGTGATGTATTCCATGACATGAGTCAATATTCCCCCAAACAGAAAATTTGCCCATTACAGTCATAATATCCCTTTTATGCATTGTGATACTAAGACTGCCTACATTTCTGTAATTAGTCTTTCTTTTTCTACAAGGAAAAGCTTATATTTAGTTAAACAGTTTTATCGATAAACTGGAAGGGGAAAGATGTTATTCCAGCTAGCAGTTGAGAAATAAAACATAAGCTATGCAGACATCTCATTCTCAGATAGAAAGGAAAATTGCGACTTGTCTGCTGTTATTGTTTTTATAAAGTATGCCTTTATAAACGTTTCGGTACAGCCTTATTTGTTTTAAACATGCATGTACACACACACACACACCAAATATACTCTTTTCATTTTATCTGACACAGATAAAATTAGAAACAGAAACTAACTTAAATAATTGCATTTTCTTAATGTGGATACATACTTCTGTCTTACCGGGGTCTTCATACACCAGCAGCTATTGTTGAAGTGGACAGCATAAGCAGGCACTATAACAGCGGCCAGCATTGGAAAGTAATTATCACAAAACCAACAAGAGCCAAAATAACGAATAAGATAACTACATAACATCTTCAACGAGATTCCCTGGTCTGACTTCTAGTTCTGCCTTCACTTATTTCATCTGCAATTGGGGATGAATAAGTTTGCCTTCTAATGGTGCTTTAATGAGGGTTAAATCAATTGATGTGTGGGAAACTCTTTGAAGGGTATTTATCACATTAAAATGGTACATAGTAAATTATGTACCATTAAACCCCTTGGCTATATTATAAAATGATCAACCGTCCACATCTTCATCTGCAATCTTCAATTTTAGGAATTGTAAAACATAAATATTTGGCCACTATGTTCCCTAAGATCAGTATTGTCCTTATTCACTCATTATATTTTATTTTTTATCAGGATATATGTAGTGAATTGAATGATTTTTCCAGCACATCCCGTTCAGATTTATGTATCGATAGTACCTTCATCTCCCATGTTGCCACTTTCCCCAGACCATACAGTATTGAGTATCCACGGCCATGTCAAGGAAACTGAGGCTTAGGCAGCATTGCAAAACAAATGGATTGCATTGCCCTGCAACGGGAGATCTCAGGAACCATACACAACAAAACCATAAGCAAGATAATGAACCCAGTCAGAACTACATTCATTGGGCATTTGGACAAAAGATAAAGACATAATGACCTTAAATTATCATTTTTAAAAATATTAAATCCAACAAAATTATTTGGTATACATATTTAGGCTCATGAACTTTAAGGAACCGGGCTTCTTCAGTGATTTCTGTACTGCTTGCTTTTTCAATCAACTATGCTTTTCAGAGTTGTATCACAGAGTATACACATGAAGTAATTCAAT
>NC_022016.1:28069536-28071459 GCF_000317375.1 Microtus ochrogaster
CCACCACCACCACCACCACCACCCACATACGCACACATTTGTGTGCACAAAATAGCCTTTTAAAATCAAAAATGACCATGATAATCACTTTTGTATACTGTATTTTTCAGCTGATCATGCACCTTGAAAGCTTATATGTAAATTAGCAGACATGGCTCTGTACAAGTTCCCCACCCTCTATATCTAGGCATTATAATACACTTATCAAGTAACTCAGTTAGAGCAATGTACAATGATAGCCATGATCACACTATGTACTTATTATATTTGGTATACCTATTCATTTCAGAGTTGGTTTTTATTAAGTTCCAGTTTCACCAACAGCATATGGGAGGTCTCCCTTTCTCTCTAGATCAGTTGGTATTTATCTTGAAAATCTTTTACATAACTGACAAAGAATTACTCTGTGTAATAAATAATATATCCAGTAAGTGCCAGAGACTTGTGTTTATTATGATGAAGGTTAAAACTAACAAATGACTGGGTCAGATTTGTTTCAAATTATATTTTGAAATTCTTTTATTATGAATTGCATTTATTTTGCTACAATATCTTATTTTACTTATCTTCTGTATTTAATTTTAATGTATTTGAAATCAAAATATAATTATATCACTTACTTATTTTTCTTTCCTCCCTCTTGCCCTTCACATGTATCATCTCTCAGACTACTCCCATCCCCACCCACTCTCAAAGTGACGAACTCTTTTTCTTTATTGAGTGTGTGTATGTGTGTGTTTGAGAGAGAGAGAACGTGTGCATATGAAGATATAAATACAACCTCCTGAATCTGATTTTGTTGTCTATGTGTGTACCATTTTAAGGCTGACACTTTGTATGGGTTGACCAGTTAGGGTCTGCATCCTTATCCCTGAAAGAGGCTAATTTTCCCTCTTTCAGCAGCCATTAGGTGCCTATAGTTCTTTGTTTAGAGGAAGAAGACCAACAAATTTTCCTCCTCCTGAGTTAGCAAGTCTGTTGATATTGTCATTATTCAGGACTTGTTTGTACAGCTATTTCCAGGAGAACAGTCTCACAGGAAACTTCCTGGTGATCCGTCTCTTACTTTATTTTCAGCCAACCCTCCAAGATGTTCTCTGAGCCTCAGATTCAGGAGCTGTGCTGTGCAAGCTTCCACAGGGCCTGAGATCACCGATGTCTGTGTCCCCACTTTACCCAGCTGTGGTTTCCTGTACTGGTTTCCCTTTGCTATGCATAAAAGCTTCTTTTAAGAGGAGTAAGAGCTGTATCTACCTGCAGATATAGGATAAGATTTTAAATATAGGTAGGAATCATGCTGATCTAGTGAAGTGGAAGAAGCAGATTCTCTTTTAAGATCCATGACTTCAGTAGCTCTGATAATCATCTAAGTTTCTAGTACCAAGCATAATTTTCCTCCTGTTGTGTGGGCCTTACACCCAATTAGACAGATGATGGTTATCACCATCATTTGAATGCCATCTATTGCACCTTTATAGATATCTTGTCATACTGGTCATTGTTGTGATTCACAGGTTTCACAACTGGGTGTGATTATTAATTGATTTCCTTCCTTGGCAGCTTGCATAGTACTTTCTGGTACTACAGAAACTAGACTGCGTGATGAAATCTTTCATGTTAGATCCAGTTTAATTATCTGAGTACTATGTTCTAAGGGTGTGGTGTCTTCAGTGGGACTTACTTTTAACCTTTGAGATACAATCAAGGACAAAGGACATTGTCTATATAGTTTCTGGAGTTACTTGAGCTACCCTGAACAACAACTTGAAGGCTTTTCTTGTGCCTGGCACAGGGAGTTTTGTTAGCTTATTGTTTTTATGGCATGCATGCTCAGCCAAAGTGCCCAAATATCATAACACATAATACTCCACAATATATATACATTGTGTGTGTGTGTGTGTGTGTGTGTGTGTGTGTGTGTGT
>NC_022016.1:28071664-28077554 GCF_000317375.1 Microtus ochrogaster
AAATAACAACACACAAATTGTATTCATTTAAACACTGCTTGGCCCTTTAGCTCTAGCCCTTACTGGCTAATTCTGATATCCCAATCAACCCATCTCTAACAATCTGTGAGCACCGGTCTTACCGGGAAAGATTCAGCATGTCTAACCTGGCGGCTTGCTTCATCGCGTGTGCCCCCTGAGAGCTGAGCTATGGCATCTCTCTGAGGCGTCTGCCCCTGAGAGGAGAGCTGTCGAGTCTGAGCTCACTTCCTCTTCCTCCCAGCATTCTGTTCTCTTTACTCCTCCCACCTATGTTTTAACCTATGAGGCCAAGCAGTTTTTTTATTACTTAACCAATGAAATCAACAGATTGATATATGACACTCCCACATCACAGAAGGTAACAGCAAATGGTCTCAGACACTAGATGGTATCTTGAGCATAGGAAACCTCAATGGCCACCACCACAGTGACACACTTCCTCCAACAAGACCACACCCACTCCAACAAAGCCACACCTCCTAATAGTGCCACTACCGATAAACTTATGAAGGACAATTATATTCAAACTACCACTATACACACACACATATTACACACATAAATTCATACATATATATGTGTGTGTGTGTGTATATGGGACTTATATATACATATACACACTTATATCACTTATATAAAGTGCACAGAATTTTAGGAAGACTCCTTAAGTCTTTAACAAACAACTTTGTTGCTATTCTTTTTTCCTCTCCTTCTCTTCCTCTTCTAACTCTCCAACTGGGTACCCTTTCCCATTTTTCCATTTCTTCCTTCATAAGCATCTGTATCCTGATATTTCTCTTTCTAATACCTAATGTTCTGATATTTTTTTACAAATCATAGAATTATTGCTTGAGATATCTTTGAAGTTAAATAGGCTTTTCATCTATTATGAATTATAGCTTTAATATCCCTCTTAGAAATTCAGCATGAAATAAAATCCCTAAATATTAAATTTTTTAGAAATCTGAAAATTTGTCTTAAAAAATAACGTAGTCATTAAACAAAGTTGAATGAATTTACAGATAAAACTGTATTTTACCACATCAAATGATTGTTAGCAATAAGTTGTTACAATAATTTTAAAATGTGATTTTACTGTAATTTCATTTTCACCTTTTATCTAGTACACTCACTGAGGAGAAAAGAATCAAGAAAATAGAAGTATCGAGGGAGGAGATAATGGTGTAAGATTAAGGAAGAGAGAGAACTGAAGGAAGACACTGGTGTGAAATGGCCTATTTTCATTTCCTTGTGGGATCTCCTTGTGTATCTAAACATGCTTCTTTCTGACATAGAAGACTCATATAGAAAAATCCAAGTGCAACATTTATACTGAATTTCTACTTAGGTTGATTTTGATTAAACTGATCATAGAGCAGACTGGGTTAGCATCTGGGAGATAGTTGGGTGCAAGCCAGCTGAAAACACAGTGCAGAGAGGAGACTGGATGGGAGAATTGGTTTTGAACAGTTCAGCAGCACAGAATTCTCACACTACACACAAAATCAATGGAGGGGAAATCATCCTGGGCTTCATTTTAACTCTCTGGATAGTCTGGTCTTGTGCAGAAGGAAACTGACACACTTACAGACTGCTAAAATATTAAACAATAATTATTGTGTAAAGATGGTAGAAGCAGACAAGCAGCAGAGGGTGATTGCTCCTTCTGCTACTTACTCTTTTTAAGAGTAAGTGTTGATTCTAACTTAGCTGGGCTTGTTGCTTTCCCACAGGGAAATGTTTACCTACTTGGGAAGAAGCCACAGGAGAACCTGTGTAACTAGGGAACAGTAAAAACTCTCTAGCTAAGAGCAGAAATGGCAAAGTTGGTGGCAGGGTACTATAAAGTCTGTAGTGCCTTGTCATCCTTCCAGTTAATTCATCCATCCAGCTAAGCAAGTCATTGTTAGTCTCCCCTAAAGAGACTGAGGGTGAGGACTTTTTGTACTCCAAATTCATCTCTCCTCCCTCTACACATTTCCTCTTTACATTGAATGATGGGTCTTAAAATATATATTTTACAGCCATTTCATCTTGGAATTTTAATATTGAACAAGACAAACACAACCTAACTGCTTTGACAGTTTTTATTTCATGTAGCATTTATTTATTATTTTGGAATTCTACCTCTGTTATCCATTTTATTTATTTATGACTTTGAAGACATCATTGAGCCTCAGATTACTCATTGAAAAACCACATATAACATTTCCTACTTTACAGTGTTATTTAGGATAGAAATAAGTTACATAAAATGTCCTTTGGCATAAATGCTCTTTCTTTGTAAGAATGAGAGAGGGGGGAAAGACTACACAATAAGAAAACCTTTGCTTAATGAAATTTAAACTGCATAGAAAACACTAAAATGGTATATCTTCATGTTATTACTTCCTGGATTTTGTGTCTCAACAAATAATCCTCTACTTTAAGGAAACAATATGAAGTTTTTAAATTTGTAAAACTTATGATAAGATATAATTCCTGAAGTGAAGCTTCATCTTAGAGAGCATGGGTAACAAATTGTGTTGAGCACATTTCAGAAACAAATCCAAATACCTAGTTTCCATATTAACACAGAAATCATAATTCCTTGCAAAGGATTTAGTTACTTTTGTTTTATCTGTATGAGTGTTTTTCCTGCACTTATGTGCACACAGACATTGTTCGAAGAGGCTAGAAGAGATTGTCGTCTCTCCTAGACCTGGGGTTACAGATTCTTATGAGCTGCCATGTGAAATCTAGGAAAGAATCCATGACCTTTGCAAGAGCATTTGAGCCATCTCTCCAACCCCAATGCTCATAATTCTTGTTGAAAGAAGCTAACCCCTGCTACACAGACCAACCTGTATTTATTATGGATATTTAACTCTTAAGTGACAAAAAGTACACAATTCTCTTCTACGTGGCTTACCACATTAATCCTATATTAAGTTATTTTAATGTGGATGGCAAAGTCAAAACAATCTCTTAATATCCTTCCTTTAACATTTGAAAACTAAACTCAACCTCTAGTCACCTGAGAATTTTTAATGCCTCTGTTTATTGCCCTTGGCAATCTTTAAAATAATCCTGTTACTGTGTAAATTCAAATTTATTTGAACCAGCTCTTAGAAATCATGAGCACATATTCTGAGCAGAGAGCAGTGTACCCTAGGTCTCAGATTTAGGGAAGATGACATCAAATCTCTTGAGGTATTGTACAAAGGACTTTTATTTGAAAGATAGTGTCTCAAGAATATGTTTGACCTGAGGCATATCTGAAATGAAATAAGGGTGACATGTGTCAAAAAAAAAAAGGCTGTTTTGTCATCTAAAACATTTTCCCCAAATCTCCCACTGGTACCATAATGATATTTTGGTTCTGAAAAGTAGGTCCACTCTGGTGGGAAAAGGCAAAGTCATAAGATCATGGATTCTGCTTTTCCTGAGATCATAAGTCTCTTACCCTGGTAGCTCAAGGTAAAAATGTCTTCAAATGATAGAAATAAGTGGAAAGCGTTTGTTCTTAGATTTAGGGTAAGAACCTGTGCTTTGTTGTTTAGACTGAGGGCAAACACAATAACAGTTAAATCCTTTTATAATGTTTGTCTCCGTGGAATAGCATAGTTATATTTTGCTTTGCCTTATATCATCCATGGGCATTCTGGGAGTTTTTATTTCAGAGCTGCAGTTATAACATTCTTTACCCCTGCAGCATCCAACAAGGCTTACTTTCTCCATTTCGCATCACAGATGTGAAATGAGAATTAATAAATAATGGTAAATAATACAGGTATCAAGTAAAAAAGCCTCAGATAAGGCCATCGCGAAAAACTGCAAAAATGGCATTTTTCCTGGCCACACAGAGATGAGTAAAACAACAGATGATTGTGATTCTCATCCCCAGTCCAAAAGAACACATTCACGGAAAACAAACAGATTTATCTTAGGCAGGTCTATTTATCTGTTCAAAAATTGGTACTTACCCCACACCATACCTATCTAGTTAGATAGCCTAAGTACATACCCTAATGTTCAGGAATTGCTCTTTGAAGGCCAGTGTTCACACCTTTTAAACAAAACCAGACCAATTTACTGTGTTATTATGTTGCCTAAGCTCTAAAGGTTAAGCAGCATTTTGTCATCAATGAAAAGATCTTTGCCAACCACCTTGTGTTAGTAATTAATAAGTAGTATGCTTTCTCTTATACTTCTTTGGCTAATGCGTAGAGTTTTGAACTTTTTGTCATACAGAAGATGAGAAAAAATAAAAATAATAATTAGATTTAAATTATTTTGGGAACTAGCATAAAATACTCAAGACTGTCAAGTTCAAAGAAAATATCTTTCCTCCATTGTTACTGACCTTACAACAAAATTCTCTCATCCTCTTGACCCCTCAATAAATTAGTCCTGGCTACTTTGTCAAATTGAAGTTTGACTCCTAGCTGTTGGACATAATGTTCCCTTTAAACTTAATGATTCCTGCCACTGACTTTTGAGATAAATATCATTAAATTGTAGTGGGGGAAGAAAAGCTTCATAGCAGAGTTGCCATCTAAAATTATTGAATAATGATATATATATATAATTAATTTGTAAAGATCTAGGTAATTTTCATGCTAAAGAAATCTGAACAGTTTAAACCTAATTGCTTATCTAAGAGGATGAGATAATAAACCACACTGTATTGCAATTGTGTAGTTAAAAGGTTTACAATAGTCTGCACACCATCAGTCTCCTGCTGTAGCTCTTAACTCATTTGCAAGGGAGCTACCGCCCTTGTCCTCATACTAGCATGTTAGAATTAAGCGGGTGTCATGGCTTATAAGAAGAGGCTTCAACTCTTGCCAAAGCGAAACAACTATCTAATTCAAAACAATTCTAAACCCCTCGCCTCTAAGTAAGATATGTGCCAAAAGGAATACAGTTCTTTCAGAAAATAATCACCTCCAGGAAATCCCCAGAGAATAAGTTTAATACATTGCTCCAGACCCTCTGTGCATTGCTGCAGCATAAGACAGCAAGAAAATTAAAAGAGTGGTACTGTGTATGGAAGGCATGGTCTTTCTTTCAATACTTTTAAATGAACTCATTTCATTCTTATTCATGGAAGGAAAACACCCACACACTTCTATGAAACCAAAGTCAATGAAAATACCCACAAATCCAAAACAAGGGTTTTTGTGAGAAGAATATGCTGAAGGTATTCTTAACATTGAACAACTTTGCACATTTTTAGATGTAACAGTGTTTCATTTGCTAGAATAATTGTAAAAACAACCTCTTAAATCATAAACTGTAAGTAGTACCTATTGTTTTTTCTCAGAACCTGCATATCTATTCAGAAAGCAAGGAAACCGATCTGTTTCAGACATGAAAGGAAAGGAATTATTCTTCCATACAATTTGAAAAATAAAGAGGAAAATCATTTTTATTGCAACGAAGTCAAGACTAGGCTGTCTGATGTTGGGTTTTGGAAAACCAGTTTGTTTTTGGTGTTTAAGGGCTACTTTTGACAATCCCTATCATCTTAGCAATTTCCAAATCTTGAAAGCTGAGATCTTCGCATGAGAATGTGTTCTATAAGTGTGTGCAGTCATCTATGTATAAAAACGAGGGCTTTCAGGTTAGCTTTTTAATGTACTGGGATTGCCGGGATCAATCACAATCCAGTGAAAAAGGTATGAGTACAGACATGATGGCTTTTCCAATGTGGAGTGGATGGCCCTGAACCATATTGCTAGTATGAGGTCGAGGACAAAAGGAAAATTCAAAATGATAAAAATCAAGCAATGATATATACTTCCCTGCTCCCATATCCACCCTTCCTTTATCCCAACCATCCTATTCCCCCAAGCTCTCCCCATCCTCCCCTTCTCACTTTTCT
>NC_022016.1:28078171-28080031 GCF_000317375.1 Microtus ochrogaster
TGACAACTTTTATTCTCTAAAATGTACATGCCCACGAAAGCGTAATTCCTTTTCTCAAGCCAACATCTTTATAAATAATGAGCCTAAGTTCATTCTGGGATTCCAATTCTTTGGAGGGGAAAGGTCATTAAATTTATTGTACCAATGATCCACAGTCACATTTAAGAATAACTTTTATTTGTTTTAGAATGATAATATCCTGACTGCAAACTCCTGACTCTTTGACTAGAATGTCAGATAATCGAAACCTCAAAGAGAACGCACATGTGATTCTGTTTAGCAGAGAAAAACTACAATTGCAGTTAAAAGGTTTCCTATTTTCATTTTCATATTTCTTTGTTTTATACTTTGCTTTTAGCATTTTTAGAAGGGTCTCATTCTATAGGTCAGACTGAACTGGAGATCACTGTGTAGCCCAAGCTAGTTTCTAACTCCATAAAATACTCCTGCCTCTGCATCCTAATTGTTGAGATTATAGGTACAAACCAGGATTCCAGGTTAATTTTTAAAGTTTTACATATTCACCACAAAAGGAAACATTTTCTCTAAAACAAAATGTTAATATACCACTGATTTCAGTAGTTAGATGCTGTGCCAACATTTACAGGTTTTGCATTTACATTGTGACTTCAAGTTATATTTTTGTGGGATTCTTAAGTAAGTGAACCAACATGTCTCTGTGTTGTATCTGCTTCTTATGCCTTTTCTAGGGCTGTTTTCTTTCCATTTGTTTGTTCTAGTTCAATGTATTTGTTCTTGTTTTATCTTATTATATTTTATTGTATTATTATTTCTGATACTGTTTGCTTTCTAATGAGAGACAGAAAGAGGGTGAATCTAGGACCATGAGCTAAATCGATAGATACTAGTGTTCTTCGTTTTGCTTTTCCTTTAATTGGTTTTTCCTTCTTTTTACTAGTCAATGAAAGTTCATGATATGGAAACTTTGAAGCTAGTGGCATTATTACTGGGTATCTAGATCTCCTTCATGACCATCTAGTTCAGTAAATTTTCAGTTAGATAGATTATTAAATGACTATAGTATATTTCTAATACTAAAATACATGTTATTGATTTATGTAGCACAAATAATAAAAATTCAGAGACAGATATTGGGATTCAAACTGAAAG
This sequence comes from Microtus ochrogaster, assembly GCF_000317375.1. Classification (NCBI taxonomy): domain Eukaryota; kingdom Metazoa; phylum Chordata; class Mammalia; order Rodentia; family Cricetidae; genus Microtus; species Microtus ochrogaster. The sequence goes on from NC_022016.1 coordinate 28,079,303, forward strand.
ATCAGCCTATCACATTATAAGCCTATAGCACAAGTAATAAAATAATAATAATAATAATTAATAAATAAATAAATAACTAAAAAGAGACCAATATTGGGGTTCAACCTGAAGATCAGAAAATCAAAGCAGCCAAGCCACTAGAGAGTTCTTGTCTCTACAAAATCTTTAGACTGGAAATAGAGCAAGTTTCTGTCTCATCCCACCTTATTTCTCTCTATTGCTGATATTAAAGGTGTGCACCACCATCACTTGACCTGTATGGCTGACTAATGTGGCTATCTTTGCACTCTGATCTTAGACAGTGTTGTGGTAGGAGCGGCGAGGCTGTGTCCCCGGCACCTGGCCGCCCGCATGGCTAGCTTATGCCCCGAAATAATTACATGGATACTGTATTCTTTTAAACACCGCCTGGCCCATTAGTTCCAGCCTCTTATTGGCTAGCTCTTAAATATTGACCTAACCCATTTCTAATATTCCTGTAACACCACAAGGTGTCTTACCAGGGAAGATCTTAACCTGCATCTGTGTCCTGTAGGAGAATCATGGCGACTCCTCCATCTGCTTCTTTCTCCCAGCATTCTGTTCTGTTTACTCTGCCTACCTAATTTTATGTCCTATTAAAGGGCCAAGGCAGTCTCTTTATTTAATCAATGAAATTAACACAAGCCAGAAGACTCTCCCCCATCAAGACAAGCTTTATTTGATAGATTATTTTTAAAAATCACTGTA
>NC_022016.1:28080813-28083261 GCF_000317375.1 Microtus ochrogaster
GTGGCTTACTTTTTCAACAAAGAAAGCAAACTCATGTGGAGTTTCTCCAATGCCCATCATCTTCTCTGAAGTAGATTGGTACTGTCAAGAGCAGAGATATTTTATTGTCATAAGAAAAAGAACCTATGTTATTAAAACATCTTAAATGTCATATTCTGTAGATCTCTGAAGTGTTTGAAGATGACACATCTATTTAAAATATATTTCTATTTGACTTTGAAAACATACTTAATATGACTACAAGTTTAATTGTAATACTGACTAATTACTAACATGCATTTCCTTATTATCCTAAACAGTTGACAATAATAATTTTAAGGACTAGAAATTTATATTACATTGTCAAATGAACTGCATAGGCATAATACCTTGAATAATATTAGGAATGCATGACAGTATATTTAAATAAAATTAGTTTCAAATTTGTATCAACATACAAAAATCAAATCTGATGTAAAATATTTAAAACTAGTAATTGCTTTTTATAAGTAGATTCAAAAATCTACCTTTTTATTTATCATATCTATAGTATTCCCCTTTTCTTTTCAGAGTAGTTTCAATAGCCTACTCTTTTATTTTATCATATCTGTATCATTTCATATCATATCATACCTTTTTCAAAAAAAAACCCTAAATCTAATATACTTTGTTCAGCTTTCCTCCTTACTGTAACCAATAATCAGTTACAATCAATCCCCCTGAATAATGACAAATATTCAATGAAAGACCAAAAACCACCCACCCTACCTCTTGTGAATGTGGACATCATATTTGTAAATTTACTTCCTGCTGTCTAGGAGTGATAGTATCTTTAGAGGAGTCTGAAAAGAAAACTTTGAGTTAATTATCAAATGCTAAGAAAGGTAGCTTTATCATTCGATGTAAAGTCTCTGCATAATAAGAAACTGCAGGGCTGTTTCAAGTCCCAGCTACAGCAATGTGTGAGGCTGTATCATCTCAGTTTCATATCATATCAATTTCAGCCACCTTGAAATTGTTCAAGGATTTTGTAGTACAAAGTCAATATTTAGGTAGTGATTTTCATTTTAGTGGTGTTGTCATTGTCCTGAAGGAATTGTCGTTGTGTGGCCACATCCTCATTTTAGAGACTGCAAAGGTTGTTGTTCATAGTTCAAGGCAGAAAACTGATAGAGACTCAAATCTGAAATCATGTACAGGAAGGTAGTGGATATAAAACCTTTTTCTAGAATTCATTAGTACTTTTTATTACCATTAATATCAAGACAAAAACTTTACAATATATATGCTTACATTATAAATTTTATACTTCAAGGAAAGCTGTTAAAGAGTCAATATAAAACCAAAGGATTATGAGATTAATGGCAATAACATAGTTCTAAAATATTTGGTTTTGTCTGTCCCATATCAGGTGGCTCTTCTGACATGAGACAGTGATTTTGGATTTGGCTTTAATAAGTTTAGAGAAGGAGAGAGCCACAGGCCAACTCCAAAGCCAGCTTTAGTCTTTAACTAGGCTGAGACTACAAAAAGACCATTTGCATTATATGGCTGTGGAGAATAGCAAAAACAAATGTTTGGGAAGATTTATGAAATTTTATGCTGTTGGAAATGTGATAATTCCAATAGGCCTGTTTAATCTTTTTCTGTAGACACTTCTTTAGATGATTTGTCCTATTTCTTCAGATGTCTCTTATTTGTTCAGTGGTCTTCAGATTCCTCAACTAGATACCTTTATTCTTCTGAAAACTGAAAAACAAAACCCTTCCTCAACATGAATTTTAGAGATTCTCTTTTGGCAAGTTATTTCTGATAAAATGAAAAGCGTTTGCTAATTTTATATGTTAGTTTGGATTAAACAGCCATGCTGTTTGATGAACTATCATCTCTCTCTTTAAGAGCTATTTCTTGTTCAAATTGAACATTTATCAATTTCAATGATATCCATAGCTTTTCTTCTCCTGTGGAAACAAAAGCAAACACCATTCTGTGTCATAAAACATAACACATGTCTTCGTTTCCATTTTGTGGTCATTATATCTGTTATTCCTTTCTCATTAGCACTTAGAAAATTTAAAGCTATTAAAGCATTACGGAATCAATTTCTGGAGGTCTTTATCATTCCTTTCTGTTTATTTAACATATCTTTTAGAGTTCAATTTGTTCTTTCTCTGTCTTCCCTGAAGGATTGTGTGATATACCTCTAATATGCTTTATAATGAAAAATAAAATCTGATTCATTTTCTTAGAAACATATGTTGGAGTATTGTCTGTCATTATATTTACAGGTACACCCATGATTGTCATAACTTTTAGCAAATGTGTGAGTACCAAATCACCTTTTACAAAACTCAAAGCAAAAACCCACAGAAAACCTGAATGTGTATCAATTGTGTGCTCTATACAGTTTAGTTTTCCAAATTCTTCAAAATGGAGCACATCCATCTGCCAGATTTCATTCCTTTGAGT
>NC_022016.1:28085191-28089434 GCF_000317375.1 Microtus ochrogaster
CCATGAGGCTTTAATTTCCTCTCTGTCCTTTTGGCCCTATACATTTGACCTATTTTTCACTCTGTTTTTCCTGAGATAAGGTTCCAGTCACTAAAAGCTAAACACTTTCCTCTTGAAGAGGCCAATTTGGATGCCAAGATTCTGGTAAAATTGTTGTTACATCCACACCTGTGTCTATCAGACTTTCAATGACAACAACATTTATTTGTATTTTTAATTTTGGTATTTTCCATTTAAAAAGTTTGTCGAAATGCTCACTTTATGGTTTCTCCTGATTTTTTGTTCTCTCATTTGTAGCTGTTCTATTGTGCAGGGCAGCATGGGTTCTTCCAATAAACATTAGGTTCTTTAATTTTTCTGGGAAGTAGTTTTCTCTGTGATGGTAGGAAAAAAATGATTTTTTTTTTCATTTCAAAAAATCTCGTATTGTGATAGGAGTCTATAAGAGGCCACTCAAGGAGTTTTTCTATGGCAAAGAATTATCTCGAATAGCTCTTGTTGGTGTAAACTTATTAGTCCATTGCCTGCCATTGCCATACCTTCTGCATAATCAGAAATGAGGGGTATTCTATTTGGATTATGGTTAGAAAAAGCCTTGTTTCTAGGAAAGCCATGTTTATAATCTCTTTTAGGTGACCATATTTGCCATAATTAAAACACCTGGCATTTTGGTATGTCTTCAAATCTCTGGAAATCACCTCTTTTTTTCTACACATCATCATGGTCAGGAGATTTAATATTGATTTTTATCTTGGATCCATTCCTTCTATCCTTTTCCAGTGAGAATTAGCATTTTCAAAAGCCAGCTATTTTATTATTATTTGTCTAACTTCTCAATTTGTTAACATTCTATTTACTGCTAAAATAAGAAATCCATGAAGGCTTTTTTGGGCCCTTTATAACTTTAGTAAATGACTCAATTTTCTTTCTTACTTCTCAAATCTGTCCCAAGAGATCAAAGCTGCTGCATGGCATAAAGCCAGGGTGTGTTCATCATATAAAGATCTCTACAGTGGCACAATCTTCAATAAGTTGATCTTGGGAGATTTTGATGCCTCTAGCTTTATTCCATTGTTCAACAGCCTTAGGCTCTTCTCTGAACCAGGTAATTGTGTACCAGATTCTAAAACAGCTTTAACCAAGTTAATTCAATCTTTAGGGATAATTGTACTATGAACTGACCATGAGTTTAACATTTGTTTCACAAAAGGTGGATGCATGCCATATGAGACTTTTGCTTACTTGTATCTCCTTAAATCTAACATTTCCACAGGAGTCCACTTAACTCTTGTGGATAGCTATCATTTGGCAATTGTTCCTGTAAAGTTATTGGATATATTAAAGTTGGTTATTTGAATACCATAGATTGTTCCTCTCTAATCTGATGGCAGAAGTTGCAAAGTAATCTCACACTAGTTCAGATGTACAAATAATAAGGGGTTATTAATTTAGGGGAGATACTCACAGATCACTGTCCTAGATCATAGTCCTTTGCATGAATGGGAACAGGAACAGAGTCTAGCAGCCAGAAGTTAGAGCTAGAAGCAGAAGAGCAAGCGCAGGTTTTATAGCTGCATTTATAGTATAAGAGACCATGCCCAAGTAGGCTGGTATCTTAAAAAATATTGGCTGAAGGAGCAGAAGGAGCTTCCACAGCACTAATCACATAATGCATTGTTTAAATTAGTTCTTCTTTAAATCTGTTTTATTAAGTTTTTCTAAGTTAATTTAAAAATAAATATTTGTTATGAAAGGTCAGAAAGCAGGGCACAAAAATATAATAATTTCTTACATTTATTATAAACATCATTTGACTGATCTAACATACATTATATTGCCAATTATTCCATAAATATTTTGGGAGCTTACTTTTTAGCATCACTTTTTTCTATACCTGCACTCTTGATACAGCCCTAAACAAATGAAGATTTTTTAGATTAAGGTGACACATGAATACTTAATGAGCAGAAGACACATATTTTATGTATTTGAAATTATTTGAAGGAAATAAATATTATTTTTAATACATAGAGCTGTTTGAATGACTATGAGAAAATGATTGTTGAGTTGAGACAAGGCACACTAGAAGCCAGTCAGATTCTGTATTATACTAATGATGCTTCAGTCAGAAGAATCATGAATTTCAGAGTATCAAGATTATTAAGCAGTTTATACATCTTAAAAATAGAAAAAAAACTGCAGTGGCTGAATCTTACTAAGTAAAGACAAAAGCCAGTGTGCTAATAATGAAAGGAACAGTGTCCTGGCTTTTTTTCTGTAGATAAAATAGCTTGCCCAAACAACTTATGGAAGAAAAAGTTTATTTTGGCTTATAATTCAAAAGGACTAGATTCCAACAGGAGAAGGAAGACAGGACAACTAGCAGGAAAAACATAACAACAGTAACAGGAAGCTAGTTTGTCACATTAGATTGACACTCATGAAGTAGAGCCAGACCAGATTATAAAATCTCAGCGTCTGCTCCCAGATGACATATTTCCTCCAGCAAGGCTCCATCTCCACAGGTTCCATAGCCTTTATGAATAGCACTGATGAAACAGGACCAGGAATTTAAACACACGAGGCTATAGATATATCATATTAAAGTAACAAAAACCACCATGGGTTATGCAACATAGTTCTGTGTGATACCTAATGGAATTTGTGTTTTTATTATGCATTGAAAAGTGTAGCATCCTCTTATTGTTGTCTTTGAAAGAAAAATCTGGCTTCAGGTGGATAATAGACCATATGGTCAAAAACAAAAGTCAGAAAATGCATTAAAAGACAGTGTAAGGCTCAGGAAAACAGGGACACCATATTAAACTAGATCACCTGAATATATTCTAAAGCAGCAGCTGCATCACTATGAAATGTATTATATATAAAATCTAATACACACACGTACACACAAACACACACTGCATTGTTTGAAGTGGAAAGGGGAAAAAGCTAAAGTGACTTTCAGAACTTTGGTCTGATCATTTGGATAAGTAATGAAAACAATTGCCATGAAACACAAGACTTGAGGAGAAAGCTTTCCAGTTAACACCCCAGTCATGAAAATTGCAAACATACAATGTTTTTTAGTTATCTCAAGGAAATAATTTAATGAGTGGTGATATTACAAATTATACAAGATATATTTCATATATTCTTTCTGGGACTATTTAATTTAATTATGGCAGAGGTGAATAGCTTTTAATTGAGAAACAAAATATATGTATATTGCACTAAATTCTTGCCAACACCATCCACGTGGGATTAAAACTTTTGAATATGTGCAGGCAGTGGTGTTGCACACCATTAATCCCAGCAGTTGGGAGGCATAAGCAGGTGGATCCCTGTGAGTTTGATGCCATCCTGATCTACAAGAGACAGTGCAAGAACAGGCTCCAAAGCTACAGAGAAACTCTGTCACAAAAACAAAACAAAACTTTGGTATGCAGTATTTCAACCTCTGACTCCACTGAAAGTGATACCCTAATTGTTTCTATGTTATACTTTATCATGTATGAAACTGAAAAAAACAACAACAAGGAAACATTTAATTCTAAGACTGATAGAATTCTAGAGATGGCATTATCAATGCACAAGTGATCTGGTCAGGGAAATGAGAAAGTGGGACCCCTAATGAAAGGGGAGCGAGCGAGGTGAACACAGAAGAAGGTGGGAGGAAGATTAGAGACAAAATCAGAACCAAGTGATTTGATAGGGAAAATGGAGAAAAAGTACGGGATCCTTGGGAAAGGTTGTGAGATGAATGCAAGAAAAGAAGGAGGGGAAGTAAAATAACAATAACAATGACTTAAAAAGTCCACAAGAAATCACATTATTAACTTTTTACCTAAATAATAACCAATACTGCACATAATTCAATATACAAATATAGCCTTAATAAACATTTCTCTTCTGGGCTGATGGTGTTACCTGCAAGAGCCAAAGGCCATCTAATAAAACTCCAGAAATGAAATTTTCTCTTTTGAGCTGTTGACGAGGGCTACCTAAGTGACTCCCAAAACATATAACCTATTGTCATTGCCTTTGGTTATGTCTCAGAGAAACTGCCTTGGCCTGTTGATAGGACAGACCTTAGGTAAGTGAGGAGGACTGGACTGAATGTTTGGAGAAAGAAAGGCAGAGTCAGGGAGACACCAGGGAGCTGCCATGAAGCCACCACTGGAAATAGACATGCTGAAACTTTGCTGGTAGGCCATTACCCCATGGTGATACATAAATTAAT
>NC_022016.1:28089534-28093057 GCF_000317375.1 Microtus ochrogaster
TTCTGTGTGATTATTTCAGTTGTGGGTGGCCGGAAACAAACAAGTTGCTCTCTCCTCCTTGCAACATAAACCTTGAGTTTGAAGGAGAATGCATGGGAGTATATGCACGGGTTTGTAGGGAAAAAAGGGGAGAGAGAAACACTTTAGTTATATTAGAATCTCAAAAGTAAACAACAAAAATACCACTTGCATCTGCTTCTATGCATCTAGAAAAAAAACTAAAATGATCTATAAATAAACATATTAAAATAAACATATTAATTGGTTAACCATTCTTGTTAAATACAAATAAGTTGGTTTATTTACATTTGTATTTATTAATTTTTCTAAATCTTGTCTTTTGATGCAGGCACAAATGTCTGAAAAACAGGAAACTAGAAAGAAATTAATCTTTTAAAAAAGATCTAAAATATGAAGAATAAAATATACAGTAGCTATAAATAAAATCAATAAAAACCAGAGCAAAATAACCCCTTTGAATTTGAGTCAGAGGTTTACAAAATGCTAAGCATAGTAATAAAATTAATGATACGGTATATGAAAAAAAACTACATATAATTAGTAAAGTCAACCATATAGAAAATGGGGAAGCAACTGTACTACCCTGTCACTCTTCATTCTTAAATTTAATTTATGTCATTAAATACTGATCAGAATGGACTCTAGCCTGGTCTAAGCTCTGGAACCCTAGGAAGTGACAAGTCACATGTTGCAGGACAATACCACATGGCCACCATATTTCCCATGTGACTTCACTATTTTCCAAGAACTACAAGTCCCAAAATTCTAGGAAGTTGCCTTGTCCTTGGGTAGGTAGGGCTTACACATTGACTTTGGATCTTCCATGAAAGGATCCATTAACCTTTTAAAAATAGTCTGACATTCAAAGTGTATGTCAATATGAAATTTCATATAACTATGACAACTCAAATAATATGGGAGCTGATGCTACAAATTTGACTATTTTGCAAATTATAAAGACATTATACTATAGGTATACTGAACAAACATTCTTGTACTAAATTGGACTTTCAAATTTCCTAAGAGAAATGATTCCTTGTCTTGGAAGAAATGAAAAAACAGACTCCGGGGCATTTTAAATAACTAGACTCTAAAACTACTTCTTTCAATTACTCAGCATATATTTGTTGGATGACTCTAATGCATTAGAGATGCAGAAAAAAGAGGATAAATCAAACAACAAATCTATGTTAATGAAGCTTATATTCTAGATGGTGGATGGAGAATAAACACAGTTAACTTAAAAATAGGTGACATGATAGGTAAAAGAAAAAAATCAGTAAATAAAGAGATGGGAAATTCTAAGTAGATATGATATTAAATGACCTACTAGGAAAGGCAGTGCTCAAGTTGATATTAGAGGGAGGTGGTAAAGAAAAGTATCCTAGGCCAAGTGCAAAGCAATCCCAAAGACATAAGGGAATGCTTGCTTGTTGTTTAAACAGAGAGATGTGTTCATTGAGTAAAATGGATTAGGAAGGTAAATGTGACACTTCAATTATCATACATTCTGTTCTTTTACCCTGTACAAATTGGAACACCACCAGAGTCTGTGTTTGGGACTTAAGATTCTTATTGAAGGGTTAAGAGCACTGGGCAGTCCCTAAAAGTGAAAACTGGGTATCTCAGTCTACTTGTGGGGCTACATAAATGTTTGACACTAGGAAATAGATGCAGAGTGGAACTAATTTATTTATCACCATTATGGGGTCTTAGAAATCCTCCAAGGTGCCATCACACTCAGGTGTCTGAGTAATACTGCTCTTCTTCATGTGGTGCCTTAATGCTCCATCCTCCAAAGCATGTCCTCACATGGTGGAAGCTTGAAGGGAAATGAGGCCCATAAATAATGCACAAAACAACTTTTAATTTACTATTTTGTCTTTCATTTTTCATTGGTTTTCCATTTAGTATACAAAATGATGGGTTTCATTATGGGCTTTACACACAGATTTTGTTTTTGTTGATGATATTATTCATCCCCTCCCCAAATCTCATTTACTTTCTAATGGTCCCTTTGATTCATCTCCTTTCTGCTCTCTTGTTTCATGCACTCTGTTGTCCTCTCTTCTTTTTTTACTCCTCATTCCCTAACCATCCTTTTTTTTAGCATCACAATTATTTATTAAAGATTTCTGCCTCCTCCCCGCCACCGCCTCCCATTTCCCTCCCCCTACCCCGCATAACCATCCTTTAAAACCCTTTTCATCTTTAGTCCCCTTTCTATTTTCATAACCTATACTCACCCCAATCATATATACACACACACACTCACACACACACATGTGCATATGTGTGTATGTGTATCATATAGAAAGATGATAAATAGTTACACAGACAGAGAGATAGGTAGACAGATAGATACAGACTGGGAGAGAAAGAAATCTAACATAGTCTTTAAAGGGAAAAGTGTATTTGTCATTGTGAGTCTGTGATACTTTGCTTAAGATAATAATGCTCAGATCCACCAACTTTCCTGAAAACTCGTGATCTCATTTTTCTTTTTGGATGGACAAAACTGCATTGTTTATATGAACCATGTCTTCTTTGTTCACTTATTAAAAGACATTTGGGTTGAGTCCATCTTCTAGAGAGTGGGAATACTGCAATAGTGAACATGAATATGCAAGTTATCTTTGTGATTGTTATGTTGACTTGGAATCATTTGGGGAAATATCCAGAGTAGCATAGTAGTGTGTAGAATAACCATATTATCTTGGTTATTCTAATTTTAGTTTTTGAGGAAACTCTATACTGACATTCATAATGGCTGCATCATTCTATACACTTACTAGCAATTAGTAAGTGTTTCCCTTTCCCCATATCCTCATTTATTTTTGTTTGGGGTGGTGCTGCTAGATGTTTTTCATTTTGACTATGGTAAAAATGGTTATAGGAGTTTTAATTTACATTCCCTAATATAAAGTCTGAAATATGAATTCCATATAGGATAGTAAGAATCTTCATGACAAAAATCACTTTTTTCAAGCTGCCATTAAAGGTGTACACCTAAGGTTTAGAGGTGATGTATTTGAACTATTGCACTAAAACAGCAGCTAAGAAGAAACTGTAGTTGAAATTTTCTTTGGGCCACCAACCAGCTCCCAAATAAAGATACGGAGATTTATTATTAATTATAAATGTTAGAATGAAAAATTGAAGAGACAATGAAAAATAATTTTCTCAAGCTAGATATTCAGATACAGATCCAAAACTTGCTATCAGCATATACGCACATAAAAATAAAGAACAACTGAAATGCTTGGAAACTAAGGAAAATTTATAAGTACTGCCAGATATTGGGGGAAAAAAGCAGTATTCCCCTTATAGGGTGTCAACAAAATTGACAGCTTTCCATGATAGAATGAAAAAGTTACAGAATGCAGTCTCCATGGGGTTATGGAAAGGAAGAAAACAGTGTTAACTTAAATTTATATCCTATAAGAGTACCTTCAGTACAACCTTTGCAAATTCTTATCAGGCAAAAAAGTATAAATAATTA
>NC_022016.1:28093895-28104563 GCF_000317375.1 Microtus ochrogaster
AAAATCTAGTTCTAGAGACTTAGAACCAGATACTACTACTACTGTGATCAGAAACATAAAAAGAAACTAGTTAAGCTAGTATAACTGTGGATAAATATGATAAAATATTGATCTACACAACAATAGCATCAATGTTTTAAAGTCATGTAAATATACAAATCCATGCATTGGTGTCTGTGTGTCTGTATGTCGAATTTGTCTAAGACATGCAGAGAAAAGTAGTTAAAGTATTCTAAGATGATTATATTTTTAGGAGTCAGAATAATTGTTCATTTATATTTTCTTTAATAACTTATAAATGTGTGTTACAGTCTTCAAAATATCTACTAAAATATTACTCATAATGGTATAGACCAAAGTGGGAATCAGAATTATAAAAACACAGGCCACAGAGAAACTGTCTTGGGGGGAAAAAAACACAGGCCAGCAGCTAGATTGGAAAAGAGAGTTAAGACAGTACTCATAAGCCTGAATCAGTTAAATTATATTAGATGTTAATTAAATGTTTATTAAAATGTAAAGATTGTGCACTAGCTCACTTCCAAGATGCCCCCTGCCAGCTCTTGACTTGGAACATGTACACCCATCTGTATTCCCTGCATTTGAGCATGGGTCAGTGTATCCCTAAGCCCACAAAGATTCTCAGCCCCTTTCATACCTCCCACTAATAAAGGGAACCTAGCCCTTCCATGGTTTCCAACTGTCCCATTTGCTCTTCATGATCTCAGGGAACAGACTCTTCCTACGCAAAGTGGGTTCACATGCAGCTGTGATAGGAAAAGAACAGCTTTTTTCTTTGGATGTGAACTTGAGAAACTAAGATGTTGTATCTTCCCCTCATGGTAGGACAGGCACTGGCTAACTGCTGTGTTGGCTGCGTATTGCTATGCAGCAAATTACTACAACTTGGCTGCTTTAAAAAATTGTTTTAGTCTGCACTGCTATGACAGAATATTATAGATTGCTGGCTTATAAACAGCAGAAATTTGTTTCTCACAGTTCTGGAAGATCGGAAGCTCAAATCAGAGCGCTGGCAGATCAAGTGCCTGGTGAGGGCTCATTTCTCTTGGATGCTGCCTTCTCTCTCTCTCTCATCACATTGCAGAGAGAGCTGATTCTCTGTGATTTCATCTGCCTGTTTCCTTGCTTGTTTGTTAGGTTTTTTGGCCACTTGCTTCTTCTATGGTGTAGGAGTCAAATGCAAGGTCTCATGCACACTAGGTAAGCTGTGAACTACCTCTTCAAACCTGGCATCTATTTTTCCTTTTAATAAAGGCACCGATTTCATTCATGTAGGTTTTGCTGACACTATAGAGTATCTCACAAAGGCCTAATTCATTATATTATACCATGGATTCTGTTTTTAACACATAAATAGAAAAGAAACTAAAATATTCTATCTAAAGTAGTAGCATTAATTTATCACCTCACCTCATTGTGAATTCGTTTATGTAATAGTGAAGCAGAAGGGAAAAGCAACTGGGGAAAGAAAGGGAACCAGTTAGAAGAAGGAAGTAGACATGGCAAAAAAAAACTAATCAGAACAAAGTATAGTAGTGCACATATATGAAGACACCATAATGCAGCTCATTATTTTGTATGCTAACCTGAAAGATTAAAGTATTTTCAAAATCACCATAGTAAAAAAAAGTCAAAGTCCCCTCTTCCCTTCTCTCATTGTACTTATTTATGTAGCGCACTTTCTTTTAATGAAATTTATTGTATTCTTTTTTTGAATATTTGTTTTTAATTGTTTTTATTGAGTTATATATTTTTCTCTGCTCTCCTCTTTTCCTCCCCCACCCTCACCTTCTGCCCTCACCCATAATCTCCATGCTCCCAATATACTCAGGAGATCTTGTCTTTTTCTACTTCCCATGTAGATTAGATCCATGTATGTCTCTCTTAGGGTCCTCTTTTTTTTCTGGAATTGTGAATTGCAGGCTGGTTTTCTTTGCTTTATGTTACTCTCTCAATTTCCTACCCCTCCTTAAAATCTCACCCACCCTCTTATGAACCTCTTTGTAGTTTCATGATCTACAAATGGACATATGTAAATATACCTACATACAAATAATTGTGAACAAGCAAATATATACACATGAATTTAAATAGTGTTCCATATTTGAAGAAAAGCAGGCAGCATTGTCTTTTCAAGTCTGGCTTATTTCACTCAACAGTGAATTCAAGTTGCACCATTTTCCCTGAAAATGACATTCTTTTTTTTTTTTTTTTGGATGCATGAAATTCCATTGTGTATATGTACCATATTTTGTTTGTTTTCTGATAGACATCTTGGCTGGCTCCATTTCCTAGCTATTGTGATTAGCACAGCAATAAACACGGGTGTACAGTGCATGGTAGGTTGATTACAAGCTCCTTGTTTAGATAACCCATAGTAGTTTAACTCATCTTATTTAAGCCCCATATTCAGTTTTTGGAGGACCCTCTTTCCTGATTTCTATAGTGACTACATGAAGTTTGCATTGCCATCAGGAGCTATAAAAGAATCCCTTTACTCCAAAGAAAAAAAAAAGAATAGATTTATACTTAGCAGCATCTTCTATAAGAGTAAAACCAAAATCAGGATGTGGACCAAAGACTGGAGGCCTTGACCAGAATGTTATACTACCAACCCCAGTCGACTAATTTTATTTTCCGTTGAGTTTATGACCATGGAACTCACTCATGTTGGCTATTGGCAGGAGACAATACTTGGTTCTTCTCTAGGTTTGAAACTATGAGTGAAACATAAGACCAATAGATTCTACATACCATATTTTCATATACATATGGATCAGTGAATTGAATGGGCTTCCAGGATTACCAGGCATTCATTAGATTTATGACTATGCCTCTGCCCGTGGTGCTGAACTGCTATCCTAAAGAGTGATTGTATAGCGTTATATTATTATGGTTTAGCCAGCACCTCTGTTTATTCTACACTATCATAGAAAAAAATATTAATAAGAAAATTGAGCAGTTCATAATGGCACACACAGTGAGAATTTGTTCATCTTTTACTTTTTAAAAATCTTATTTTCTTAGAACCATTCAGAATGTCAACAAATAACTGCAGTTTTTCAAAATTACAAAGCAGTGTTCCTTTAACAGAACAATTATTTTCCTATAAGCTGCACGATAGAAAAATGAAGTTAAAAACAAACAAATAATTCCTATCCTATATATAACCAATTTATGCTGTGCATCAGTGAAAACATGCATTAAATTTTCATGTCAATTTACAAACCCCACATACTGACCCAGGCAAAGTTAGTTGCTATTGAAAATTTCACTGCTTTTTTTTTCTTTTGTTATGTTATTTTTCCTGTCTGATTTTGAAAGAAAGAAAGAAAAAGAAGGTGCATAATGAATGAGATGGGTCCTAGTTGGGGAGGATCTTTGAAGAAATGAGGGAAAGAAAACCATGATCAGAATATACTGTACTCATTTTCAGTTAAAAAACCTGACTTTGGGAGCTCATTCCCTATGGAGGGATACCTTGCTCAACCTAGATACAGGAGGGGGACTTGGTCCTACCTCAAGTGATGTGACAGATTTTGTTGGCTCCCCATGGGAGGCCTCAACTTCCCTGAGCAGAAAGGGGTGGTGTGGGGAGAAGGTAGAGAGAATGGGAGGACTAGGGGCAGAGGGAACTGAGAGTGGTGTGCAAAATAAGATTTTTTTGAAAGAAAAGAAAAAAAATACCACCAGAGCAGGCCTATATAAAAACATAGCACAAGTGTGTGAACTATATAAAGAAGGAACTATATATTTTGAAAATGATATTGCATACACTTACATTTCCATTTTTTCCTTTTAAGAAGAGTGATCCCGGTATGTGAGTATTAAACACTTTACATACATGAAAACAAGCAAACAGACAAATGAAACACTATTCTAGATTCAAATTTATTTCTTTTATTTACTTTATTTATCACCTTTATTTCCTTCCTCTTCTTCATTCTTTTCACCATCTTCATATCCCCTCCTTTTTATCCTGCTTTTTTTTTTTTTTTTGCCTTGAGTTACCCTCTCCCTTTTTCCCCTTGCGTTGGGTTTTTCTATCACACCCAATACAGAAGCATCCTTTTGTATTTCCCTTCTGTGGAGCAGCATTCTATTCATAAGATGCTTGCCATCTGCATCTGTGCAACTCCACAGCTCTCCCAGATTCTTGCCAGATGCTCTTCTCTGATTCAGGGGCAGTATTCAAACCACAAAGGACAACAACTTCCTTGTTTTCCCTTGGGGAGGAATACAAGTTTTCATTTTTCTTTCACAACCAGCTTGTCCGATTTTGTCATTTTTTTTTCAATTTTTTAAGTAGATATGTTCTTCCATCTCTCTGAGCACTCCTTAGAAACCTTGAGAAGTTGACTGAAGTGTCCAGATACTTCTTCTTCTCTTACAATTCTGCATAAAGAGTGCATATTGCTCCGTTGTACCTCTTGGCTTCTTAGGATCTCCTTTGCCAGTGTTCATCTGGTTTTCTTGGGTGAGGCACAGAGTCACCTAGTGCCCATTCAGTTCTCCAATTTTGTTTATTTTGGTCTATGGAAACTTTATTCCTAGTCATATCGGATTGTCTTTATCACTAGAGTAAATTCTTGGTTTTTACAGAGTAAAATTAATTGCATGAATATGATTTCAGAGTCAGTCTTAGGTTCAAGATTCTTAAGGCTCTTGACTTTAGCAGCAAAAACTGCTGATGAAGCTAGGATTGGGATCTGAAAGTGTCCCCAGAGGGCAAAGTAGAGAGAGCGTGATGAGAATTACAGCCACTGAACTCAGTTGGGTATGATCAGAACAGTATTTCACTTGAGAGAACAACCCAGCTGGAAATCAAAATTGGGCTTGTTTCTGTCAGGGATGATTTAACTTGATCCTACTTGAAGGCAGGAGCTCTATGAATCCTTTCTAGTGCTTTGATTCTAAGATCTGAAAGAAAAGAAAAACTTTGAAAAATGAATTTTGATATGACATGAAAGACTTTTCATTTGTATTGATAAAAAAATTATTGATCTACTTTACTCAGATGGGAATATCTGAAAAAGTTAATTTCCTAGATGTTAATTTCATAATCTAATTCTGCATGGAGGTTAAAATGTTCTAAAGAGGCTAACTATACCAACTGTGAACCTACACACAATTTCACCAGTTCCTCATGTATTTCCAAAGTCACAAACCTGCCAGAGATAAAGTGATGAACCTGCCATTCATGATCAGTGTTCTGTGGTCCACTAAATTTGGGGAGCATTTCATCATTCACAGAGACTTTTTCACTTTTCAATCTGTTCTGTTCCTTGAGAGATGTACTCCAGACAAATTGGGTTGATCTTGCTCAGTATCCATGTTTGGATCCCTCGATAACTATCAGGCAGCTCGTGATGCAGATCTTCAGAGTCATTGAAAGTCCCCATCCTCAACTGAGGGTTGGGTGGGTTATCATACTTTGCAAACTGGCATTCCTTCTGACGTGAAGCCATGTCAGTTTGATGGTTTTTAATGAATGACTGAATACAAACATAAAGGAAAAATTGAAAAAACACCCTAGTCATTTGACTGTATACCTTTCCTGTTTTCTATACACACACACAAATACACACACACACACACACACACACACACACAAACTATACATTTTCATCATTTTATGGTGCCTGTTATGTAACTTGTTTTATCAAATGGCATATTGAAACCATATTTTCATGTCAGCAATGCAATTCTACTATCACTATTTAATTGCTGCATATTGCTTCATACAGAAGGTTATTAATAAACACTGATTATTTTATTATTTTTAGTTTTTATTCTCTGCTAATAACTCACTATAAAAATCATATTTTTATAAGTCAATCACAGAAAAAAATTATCTGCTGTATTTCTTCCTTGCTTACTTTCTTTCTTTCCTTTCTTTTTTTGAGACAGAGTCTCACTATGTGGAACCGGCTGTCCTGAAATACTCTATTTAGACCAGAATGGCCTCTAACTCAAAAAGAACCTTCTGCCTCTGCCTCTCAAGTACCAGGAAGAATGTGCACTATTATGACTGGATAAAAACTATGTTTTTATTTAATTTAATATATTTGCCAAACCGCATTATTTTTCTAGCAATATCTATGAAATTATTCAATTTTATATATTTATCATAAGCAAAAATGTTCTGAACAGTATTTCTTAAAAGATGTTTCCCTCTTGTTTCCAGAAAAAAAAGTTTGGTTCAAAGACGTTTGAAGAACATATTTCCCATGCTTTGGTATTCATAGATTATATTAGCATTTCAATCACACTGAAAAATTCCACACTAGAAAAACATGTTAAACCTTTTTTAAATCAACATTTATTAAGTCATTTACACTGTGTCAGTATATTGAGAAAACAGTAACTGATCAAAATTTAGAAAACAAGAGATCTTGTGTTATGCAGTATCCCCCCCCCCAAAAAAAAACCTGCAAATACAGCACAATTACTACACCTGAAACTGGAGGAACCATTGTGGATGATAAGGTAGAAAATTGTAAGAACAAGAGGAACTGTAGTAAGGGACCACTTGTTTGTTCCCTGTTGCTCAGCCCCGAAATAATCACACAGAAACCGTATTATTTGCAAAACTGTTTAGCCAATAGCTTAAGCATATTTCTGGCTAACTCTTATATCCTAAACTAACCCATCTCAATTAATTTGTGTATGGCCACGTGGCTATGGCTTACCAAGTAAAGTTCTGTCCGGCTTCTGTCTCTGGTGGGGCTCCATGGCTTCTCCTTGACTCTGCCTTCTTTCTCCCAGCATTCACTTTAGTTTTCTCTACCTTACTCTACTCTACCCTATCACAGATTTCTTTATTAGCCAATGGTATTCACAGCATACAGAGGGGAATCCCACATCACCTCCCCTCTTCAGTTTAAATTAAAAGGAAGGTTTTAACGTTAACACAGTAAAATCACACATAAAAATAGGTATCAAGCAAGAATTACAGTTAGAATATTTATATCTACTATATCTTTTTCATTACTAGAGAAAACTACAATTATAACTGTCCATTTTTCAACTCCATCAAAGACTCCAGAAGGATGTAATATTACTTAAGTAAGCAGGAAGTGCATTGTAAGCAACTCTAGCTCTAGAATTGCTTACATCTCACTACCTGGACAGTCACTCAAATTCTTCTGCAATGTTATTGGTACCCATCTACAGCCTACAGGCCCAAAGTGTCTGCAGACTTTTCCACAAAGCAGGAAATTTTAAAGACAGTTCCTATATTGGCAATTTGTCAGTCACTTTTTCCTGTGTCATGCAAAATGTCTTTCAGACCCTTTCATGAAGCAGGAAACCTGAAGGACCATCTAACCTTTAGACAAGTTCAGCAGTCATTTCTGTGGGCCCTGCATATCCAGCTCATACAGTATAACATCAAGAAGTCTAGGCAAGAGCATTTTCTTACCCAAATGGCTAAAAATGTTATAGAGGCTATACCCATGAAATTTCATCAGCATGACTTCCTGAACAATTATTTGGCCATTAGACTTGCTAACAAGGAATAGGGAGATCTGCTGGTGTCTTAACACTAGACAAAGAACTAAAGCAACAGGGCAGTGCTTAGAGCATAAGAAATGTTCTTACCCAAAGAAGAACCCCAGTTGGTTACCCAATACCAAGTGGCCAGACACAGATAATACAAATTCACTGAGCAGAGTTTATTTATTTGTGAGATATATGTATATATGTGTATATATATATGAATATAAATGTGTGTACATACATAAATACATATGTGTGTATAATAATATTAATAAAATAAGCCAAAACCTTGTAGAGATAAAGGAGGAGTACATTGGAGAAGTTAATGAAAGAAAAGGAAAATAAAGAAACTATACTACAATTTCAAAAAATTAAAAAATTAACTATTCAAATGTACATGCAAACATCTGGATAATGAAATAATAAAAGAAATGGCATGATAATATTGAATAGCATTATTGAGATTTCTTCTTATTTTGACTTCATCGTTCACATTTAATTGAGTAGTATACTTTAAAACAGTGGGGATTTTTTGCCACATTTGAATACATATAATAGAAAACTGTATTATAAAAAGTATATATGAGATGGAGTTCAAAGATCATAGCATATGTATTTCAATAGTTAAGTATTTTTCTCCTATATAACATATTATTATCTTGAGGTAAATTAGTTTCATAATAGCTATTAACTAAAAGAAATTAAATAAAAAGTATATGATCAAACACTTGTGCAGCTTTCATTTTGGTTTTGAACAATATCAACTTTTAGATGGAATATAAAGTTATATTGACATTTTCCATATGCCAATCAAATACCTACTTATACATACGTGTAACATCACATCCATGAATAAAAAACTACCTTGTCAATCAGATGGCTTGTTATACACAAATTTGACATCAGATTTAAATATAATAAGATACAAGATTGACAGTTAATTAGTCAAAGTTAAGAAAAATAATAAATTGCTTTTTGTTTTCCTCTCTGTTTCAAAGAGACAGTTTTTCATTTGTTCATGGTTAGTCCAATATATATTATTTCACACTTAAATGCAGTGTCTATACTATAAGTCTTTCAAATGTTATTGTTTTTAATTTTATTAATATGTTTATGTATGAGGTCTACACATATTGACAAATATATGTTGTTACTTAAAGATCAATTACCAGTTGATACATAATCATCAATCAAGATAATTTTAAAAGTTAGACATAGAGTACTATATAGATTATCCATAAAATATTAATGGCAAAAGTTTGAATTCAAGATTATATTAAAATTTTGTAAATATTGGCACTTACCACTAAAACCCATAGCAGTTGTGTGCTGGCCAGTACCACAGAATTTCTTATCTTACTATAGTCATTTTTGCCAGGGTCTAGAGAATCCCACAGTGTTGTTTAATGAATCCACACTAAGGGGAGTTAAAGCCAGACAACTACTTAAAACCACCAGCAATAACACCTAGCAGAAGAAACACCTGAGTGTTCGCATTCACTTAATCCACTGAGACCTGCATGCTTCTTGGTGCTTTCCGTGGTAGCATAATTTCTTTTTTAAGACAAAACTGAGAAAGTTGGGGGGAAAGGAAAAACTATTAATTAATTTTGATACTGAAATAGGATTTAAGGCCCAACAACAGGTTTTTCTGAAACCAGTTTATTACATTATATGGACCCAAGATTGTGAAATACTACTGAATTGTGGAAGTTGTTAAAATAAATATCTATTCAGATCTTTCGTTGTAGAAGCCTCAGTCGACAGTATCTAGTCTCTTATTTTATTTTATTTTTTTTTATTTTATTTCATTTATTTATTTATTTATTTATTTATTTATTTATTTATTTATTTACTGGTTTTTCGAGACAGGGTTTCTCTGTGGTTTCGGACCTGTCCTGGAACTAGCTCTTATAGGCCAGTCTGGTCTCGAACTCACAGAGATCCGCCTACCTCTGCCTCCCGAGTGCTGTGATTAAAGGCGTGCGCCACCACTGCCCGGTTTAAGTTTTTTTTAAAAGATTTATTTATTTATTATGTATTCAGTGTTCTGCCTGCATGTAACCCTGCAGGCCAGAAGAGGGCACCAAATCTCATTACAGGTGGTTGTGAGCACATGTGGTTGCTGGGAATTGAACTCAGGACTTTTGGAAGAACAGGCAAAGCTCTTAACCACTGAGCCATCTCTCAAACCCCTGAACACTGAGTTAATTTGCATTAAGGATTCAGGCAGATGTTCAAACTGGTGCAGCTTCCACACCCATTTCTGGGTACCTGGCAAGAAGAGTTACAGTCCCACTGATAGCTCAAGAGGAGCCCCTTCCAGTACGAGAGGATTCAGAGTTCTCCCTGGGTCAGGGTGGGGAGAGGGAGGAAGGGGAAGTAATTAGAAAAGGGTTTGGGGAAAGGTGTGATCTCTTTTCCTCTTCTTTTAAATACAGATTATGCTGCAAACCACTGTCCATAGGTGGCTGAATAAAATAAAGCCAATTCTGACAGACATCCCACTGGGACCCCAACATGGTTCATTATGACCAGGGACTGAGGGCTTATGCTGTGCTGGGTCCTACTTATCTCCTTTTCATGGTGAGTCTAGAGTTAAGCAGAGTAGGGAGAATGTTCTGAATTCAAACCCTCATCTTGGCACCACTGAGAAGAAGGCATGTTTTCAGGACAGCTCCACCTGTAAATGCTGCTGCTGCTGCTCTGCCAGGGAGAGCGAACTGAGGGTTACATGCTTTGTGGAGCAGAGGTTCTTTGTGGGGGGCTGTAGGCGATCACACGTTTGGGTACAGTGGGTTTGGGAGTTGGGTGGAAATTTGATCTTTATTGAGAAGAAAGTGGGTATGTAGTAAATATGCCATATTCCCCAGAAGAAAATGATCTGGGGCTGTGAACCCCCCAAACACATTAAGAGAATAAAGGTAAGTTGTACAGAAATACATAGAGCATGGCAGCTATTTAAAACTTAAAAAAAAAATGGGGCTTGCAAGATGACTCAGCACTTAAAGGGGCTTGCTGCCAAGCTTGAGGATCTGAGTTCATGCCTGGGATCTACATTATAGAAGGAGAAAACTTCTCCTACAAGTTGTTCTCTGACCTCCACATTATATATATATATATATATATATATATATATATATATAT
>NC_022016.1:28104663-28127884 GCF_000317375.1 Microtus ochrogaster
CTTCCCTGTCCTCCCAATTCCCTGCTTGCCTAGACCTTGCTAGTCCCAGCATTGCCACCACCTACTCAATGCCTCCTACCATCCTCCCTCAAGATCTCTTTTGCAATTCTAGAACCTCCTTTCTAGTCTGGCCTTTCATGATACATAAAGTTAAACATAAAGCTCTGAAAATTTATACCTAGGATACACAAGGGAGGGAGAACAGTCAGTGTTTGTTTCCCAGGACTTGAGTGACTTCACACAGTATATTCTCCAGTTCTAATTCCCTGCAAATGTCATGATTGCATTCTCTTTTATTGCTAAATAAAATCCTTTGCAGACATATAACATATCTTCTTTAACCTTCATCTATTGGTGGACAGCAAAACTTGTTCCAATGTTCTTATATTCTAAGTAGACTCACATCAAATCTTTATTGTAGGCACCTTTGGGTACCCAGGAGGGGTAGGGCTGGGTCACATGGCAGCTCTGTCTATAGATTTTTTTGGCCACAGTGACTACACCAGTTTACATCCTCAACAGTGTAGACAGGTGAGCTTCTTTACACTCACATTCTCACTAGTATTTTTATTTTTAGTCATTCTCTCTCTCTCTCTCTCTCTCTCTCTCTCTCTCTCTCTCTCTCTCTCTCTCTCTGTGTGTGTGTGTGTGTGTGTGGTGTGTGTGTGTGTGTGTCTGTGTGTGTCTGTGTGTCTGTGTTTATGTTTCAAGACAAGGTTTCTTTGTGCAGCCTTGGCTTTCCTGGAACTAGCTCTATAGACCAGGCTGGCTCAAAGAAATCTGCCTGCCTCTGCCTTCGGAGTACTGGGATTATAGGCATACACCCCCACAACCTCCCTCATTTTTCTTTTTCTTGGTAACAGTCATGCTGACTGAATTTGCATTTTAAATTGGTTTGTCTGGGGCAAAGAAAAGAAAGAGAATGAAGATCTCGGCAGCGATTACATTGTTACCAGGGAACAGTAACGAAACTACAACTCAGAACAGCTTCTGGGAGAAACTGAAAATATATGGTGGCATCCAGAAACACACCAAAGATTGTCCCAGACTTTTGAAGTAAATAGTAAAAACCGGAATTTTCAAAGAGAAGTAGGAGCAGATGCTAAGGCTAGAAGAGAGGTAACAGAAAAATAAGGTAGAGAACATCCCATGCATATTTCAAATTAGTTTAGAAACCTGAAGTAACAGGCAGAAAGAAAGCAAAAAACCAACTCAAATAAAAGGTCTTCACAATCAACTAGCATTTCTTTATACCTCTTACTAAGGCAACTTAAGCTATAACCTAAAGATAAATAAAGGATTGCCTGCTCATCAAAGGGAATCACATTCAAACACCCCTTCCCTTTCTTCTCTCTCCTTTCACTTTCTGAATGCAAGCCCAGAAGGCATGAACAGCAGAGCCAATCCCCCAATTCAGACATATTCATCTTTCCTTGGCAAGATTTTTAAACCAAAAATGAAAGGTTTCAATGGAAGTATAGAATAAATGGCTAATCTCTATGGCATTTCATAAGCATGACACTCAGACTGTATTATGGTCATGAAAAATCTTTTCACAGAACAGTGGCATGTTTGCTCATGTGTCCCTTGTGATGTCATGCAACTGCATAACCCAAGACTATTGCTTGGAAACTCTAATCTCTTTTCCAGCCGCTGTGTGTGTTCAATATTCTTGCTGAAGGTAAGTAAGTAAGAAGTTTCCACTTGAGTCTGGCTGAGCCTGACAAACATATTTAACAAAGATGTACAGTTATTGTAATTCACCTTTATTAATTTTACTTTAAAGTGAATTACATTTATTAGATTCTACATAAATAAAAGGCACTAGGTCCAGTAAGGTTATTAGTATAGGGATATGATTGCAGGAATGAGCGGGAGAAAAGAGAGAAAGCGAAGATGAGCTGATGATTTCTTGAAAGTCACAGTCTGTTCTGACAGATGTGACCTTATCAAGTTTCTGTGTCATCACTGTAATTATGCCTTCTGTGAAAGAGCTGGTCAGTTGCTGTAGAATTCTTGTTCTCTCAGTTAATTAGAAAGGTGTTTAGTGGGCTTTCAGTGCCTTGCTCAGCCAGCATCAGAGCAGCTTCCTCCCGAAGCAGTTGGGAAAAAAAAATACAGAAGCCCACAACCAGACAAAATGCCGAGAGTACAAGACCTTGGAACACTCAACACGAAACAGGGTACCTCCATCAAATCTCTTGCTTATGGACTCAGAGAATCCTGTTGAAGAGGAGGAGGAAAAAGTATAAGAGCCAAAGGGGATGGAAGATACCAAGGAAACAAGGCCTTCAAATTACAGCAGGACCAGGGCATATATGACCTCCCAGAAACTACAGCAGCGTGCACAGGGCCTGCAAAAGTGTGCATTAAATTGGGTCCTAGAGCTGTAAGAAGTAGTGGAAACACCCCCCCCATCCCTAATTCAGAAGCTATCTACAATGATAACCACTTGCAAGTGAAAATATAGTTTTCCACTCACACGCCTGCCCAGGGCGCCTTGACCTGGTTTGGGAGGAATAAGCAAGAGCCAGTCTGGAGCCTTCCAACACCAGAAACTCGGGTGCCTTCATTGTGAGCCAATATATAGTGGGGTATGGGAAAGAAAGAGGCAGAATGGCTCATGTCCTATAGAGAGAGGCAGCTCTGAAGAGGGGAAACAGGGAGGAATGGGCTGATGTGGGAGGCCTGCAGGCCGCCCAGGGCCACAATGACCTTCCAGCTTGGTCTTCTACCAAGGTCCGTGTCTGGTTCTGTGGCCCTGCCACAGTTAAACTATGTTGATGTCTGTGGCTCCTGTTGTCACCGAAGGCTGTAAAAATCTGGCCCCCTACATGTACCACGTTGGCACCCGAGGA
Source organism: Microtus ochrogaster (assembly GCF_000317375.1). Taxonomy (NCBI): domain Eukaryota; kingdom Metazoa; phylum Chordata; class Mammalia; order Rodentia; family Cricetidae; genus Microtus; species Microtus ochrogaster. The sequence goes on from NC_022016.1 coordinate 28,107,522, forward strand.
TTATGCCAAAGCAAGAGCCATTCTGAATGGTCTGAACATAGGCCTTGGAGGCATCCTAGCCAGAACTACAGTCAAGGACCATGTCTGGATCTGTGACTCTAGGGCAACCAGGGTCCATGTTGATATCTGGGGCTCCTGTTGCCATCCAATGCCAAGCAGATGCTCTGCGTCTGGGCCAACACTTGGAGCCATGTTGGAATTTGCGGAGCATGCGACTTCTGGGATCATTCAGATAAGAGAGTCCTTCACTGCTTCCTGGGGCCACGGTGACAACTTGATCACAGCTGCTGCTGATGCTGTGGTGCTGACACAGCTGTGGTCTGTAGCCCAGGTTGCGGCAGGTGTGGAGATTCTGTGAAGGTACAGTACTGAGGGTGTATCAAAGACCTTGAACCTGACCAACAACACACTGCACAATGAACCTCTGCAAATGAAGCTATGTGGACAAAAGGATGAAGAGCATGATACACGGCAGCTCCCAATGCGACTAAGATGAATGAAGACCCGATGGAGAGGTGGAAAATACAGGGGAGTGAAGCTTTTTGGGGTTTTCTGTCCCGCTGGTACCCCACAACTGGCAAGCCCCAAAGAAAATCACACAGAGATCTTTATAAGTTATAAAGCTGATTGGCCCATTAGGTCAGGCTACTTATTAGCTCTTGTAGCTTATTTTAACCCATTATTCTTATCTATTTTAGCCATATGGCTCTCTACCTTTTTCAGCTGGGTAGGTCATATGTTGCTGGGAGGAATCAACTTCCTCCTTTCCAGAATTCTTCTGTTCTCATTGTATCATTTATACTTCCTGTCTGGTTTTCCTGCCTATACTTTATTTATTTAAAGTATAGCCTGGCCAATCTTTATTTATTTAAACATGATTGATAGAATACAATTACCCTAGACCATTGTTTGTTTGTTTTTGCTTGTTTGCTTTGTTTGCTTGGTTGATTGGTTGATTTGTTTTTTGATTTTTCTTTTTGGTTTTTGTTTGCTTTTAATTAATATCCTTATTTGTATTTTTAATTTTTATAGTTTTATTTTTATTATTTCTTTTTTAAGTTTTCTCTTGAAGGGGACACTAGTAGTGCTTAACAAAATGAGTTTCAGATTGGATATGGTAGAAGAGGCCCTTTGGGGAATCCATTTAAATGAGAGTGGTCTCTGGTACTCCATCTTTGAGAGGAAGATTTTTGGATAAAGACTTCATAGTAAAGGGCAAATGTAGAGGGACTGGGAAATGAGTGGGTTTGGGGTACATAATATGAAATTCCCAAAGAAACAATAAAATAAAAATTGGATTTAAAAAATAAAACATTGACTTTTGAAACACAAATGCTTAATTACCATGTAGTCTACTTGATTATAAATTAGTAAAAGACATGTCATCACGGAAGAGAACTCTAGCTTCAAGAAATTGTATATCTACGTGAAAAACATACATTCTCAGTTACTTGTATTTTTTGTATCACACTTATTTGAATAAATAATACACAAAAAGATAACAGTCTTGTTTTTCCCAAATCACCGTGCTCTATGCTAAAACACTTTCATGGAATCAACTTTTGTTTCTATATGTGAAAATAAATTCAAACAAATATATGAATTTATTCCAAACTAACATTGTTAAATTGAATTTTATTATCATCAGAGAAAATATTCAGAATCCTACCTACTATTTCTTAGCAATTTCACCTGAAAGAGACTTCAAGATATCAATCAGCATTGATCTAACAATCACTTTGATTTGCTGAAAAGTAGAAGCCCTGAATAAGTCTGTAATGGTAATAGAATTCTCTTTTATTAAAAAAAATAAAAATTCCTTTATGTGCATCTGTCTAGAGGAGATATTGTGACATAAGCATCAAGTGGTCTTGTCATGGATTATGTCAACAGCATTATAGAACACTGACTAACCCCAAGGTATGTTTCTAGGAAATGGAAAGACAATTGTGTGAAAGACTCAAACCAAATCCCTGTTTTTGTTTGAGGATGACAGTGTTAAGACAGTAATGTTTAACAGGATGAGTTTCAGATTGGATATGGTAGAAGAGGCCCTTTGGGGAATCCATTTGAATGAGAGTGGTCTCTGGTACTCCATCTTTGAGAGGAAAATTTTTGGATAAAGACTTCACAGTAATGAGGGAGTGACAAAAACCATCAAGGCCAAATTCCTATGAGAGGAACATGCTTGGCATATTCACAGAATAGAGATGTTAAAGAATGAGATGAGAGGTAAGAGGAAGAGAAGATGAATGGGGAGTGAAGAAGGGTCGGATTCTACAGGCCATTGCAATCTAAGTGAATTAGGTGACATTGTAGATCCAGGCTGAGAAAAGAAGTGACATCATCTGTCTTGAATTTATCACTTTGCTACACCTCAGAGAGCTGTGTGATAGACAAAAAGGTAGTAACAGGTAATTTACTCTTGATATAGAGTAGATAAAAGGTGATAGGGCTTTAAAAAGGATAGAGTCGATGGAGAGGTATAAAGGTGGGCTTGTAACATATTTTGATGAAATATACAGAGCAGGTTGATGGAAGGCAATAGGAAAAAGAAAAGTTTATGAATGAAAGGGAAGCTTCCACCCTTAAACGTTGGGCATATATAATCATACTTCATCTCTCTAAAGGAATTCTCACCTAATATTTTCAGGGCAAAATAAGATCAATCTGTACTAAAAGATATTTTAGGATGGCTGTTTATTTAAATAAAGTGGTTTAAGCTCAACTAGTTCAGAACTGAGAATTTGAGGATCTACCAGTTTTAGACTTTATATGTCTTTTGCATCATCCACAAAGAACAGTATCATCTACAAATATGTAATTTTCTTATAAAAAAAGTCTTTTTGCTGTTTCTAAGTAAATTTGTAGAGGCAGATATCATGAGAATAGGTGCATTCACAAAAAGATGAACAAAAGTGCTCAGCTTCCCTATACACATTCAGGAATGTACAAGAGCAGCAAGAGGAGGATGGGGGACTATAAACAACTACGAGGTCTTGCAGATGGGATCATTGGTAAAGATATTCCCAATGAAAGAAGCAAAACAGCACAGTGTCCATATAAGGAAATCACCAAGAGTGAAATCCAGCATCTTCATCAGTGTTCTGGAGAAGAGTCAATCATACAGGCAGCCGATTTAAAAGCAATCGTGGGCTAGACAACTGAAAACAACTGGACAATCTTTGGCAAATTGTGACGCTCTAAACACACAGAGTGCTGACGTGGTGGCCTTTGGCTGCTCCAGACAAACTAGAGAACTATTGTCCAATGAAATATGACAATATTAAGATAAAGTGTCAGAAGCAGGAAATACGATTAAACATAAAAGAATATCACATTACTCATTAAGAAATAGCATCTAAGTTGACTATGTGTAGTGCTACAGGCTTACAGTTCTAGTTACTTGTAAAGCGAAGCAGCAGGATTAAAAGGTTGAGGCCTGCCTGGGCAATATAGACAGTTAACAGAGGTGGGGGAAACAAGATGTAAGGAACAAAGCAAGGGTCTATTTAATGGCATCATATTGCCTAATGACTATAAAAATGTATTGCCATAAAATACATTGGGGATTAAATTTTCTCAAACATATGCATTAAAATGGTCAACAGCAATATAAAAATAAAATAATAAAAAAATGGTTAATAGAGAGCAAATTAAAGCTTGTGTACATGAATCAGTCAATTTTCTGTTGTGATAGAATAGCCTAAAAAAAAGTAGCTTAAGGGGTAAGAGGGTTTATCTCATCTAACAATTCTAAAGAGATACAGTCCATCATGGGTGCGAAGCCCAAAAGCAGACTTGAACCTGGCTGAACAGTCAGGAAGCAAAGTGGTCAAATTTCATACCCACTCTGGAAAGAAGTGTGGCTGAGCTATGAAAACTCAAACATGCCCCCAGTCTTTTGCTAGCAAGGCGTTTCTTACTACACTTACTATCACCTTGCTAACACCGTTACCTGGGGACCAGGTGCTCAGACACATGAGACTATGAAACCACAAAAGCAGCCAAGCCTCAGAAAGTCGGACTTAGTGCTAGGCTTGCAGTAGGACCTAGGAGTATTCTTTATTGGGCAAGTATCTCAGAGACATTGCAGGAAATGGAGAATTCAATAAGGAGCAAACAAATTGCAGAGGCGGTTTCTATGTTCTCTGGTTTAAGCATTTGCATCTTTGTTGTAGAAGACTTTCTTTGCTCCTTTATATATATATATGTGCCCTGCCACACTCATTCAAACCCTACTTAATTTTTCATATGTCCGCCCTTGAAATCATTTTCTCTGTTGAATATGTCCTGGACAACCTGATTTTATTCACCTACTCCAATAAATAAATCAATGACAGGCCAAAGAGACATGTACATCCAAGGCCAATCTGGTAAGTCCATGAATTTATTAGGATTATTTATAGAGCACAGGTAAGGTGTAAATTATAGGATAACTCGTGGCTCATCCAAGCAAGTACTTCTCTTCCAAAACCCCCAACTGTTTTGATAAAGATGGAAAAAGCTACATCACTGTTGTTGCAGAGACAATTTAATGAGATATTTAAAATGCATAGCTTTCATTACATAAATGAGATCACATTGTGTGTATTTTGCTATTGCATGCGTTAAATGAGTTGATCTGAGAAAATACCAAGCTTAGGACAAGACATATGGTTACTATAGTGTCCCTTGCAAGTAAGTACAATGAGGCATTTGATCGGAAGTTATTTCTGTTGACTAAAGCACCTGTCACATTTCGGGAGCTCGGTGGATATTTCTTTCAGCATGGTTTCAATTTAAGAGCCCCCAATTTAGTTTTTTTTTTTTTAAGAGCAACATTTTTCCTTCCCACTTATGTGGCAAATGGTTATTGATTTTGTTGTTTCCACACATTTTCCTTTCAAAAGTAATAAATTAATCCAGGATCTCATGTTCTGAGGTCTAGCCGTGAAGCCAATTTTCCTTTTAAAAAAAAAATTGTTTGGAAAGAAACTTAATGATAACATCAAGAAATAAAAACTGATGACACCCATAGCAATATGGTTTTCAGCACACTTTTTGGGCAAAATTAAATAAATAAATTGAAAATGGGAAATTAAATGTCACTGTATCTTCTCAGGACATATTTTTTAAAAAGAAGGATGGATTTTTTAGAGAAGGTTAAAAAAAAATGAGCCAAAATAGTGTGGTTTCTATTTCTTGATATACAGTCACATGCAGTTTTGAACAAAATAAACTAAATACTACATGATGGGTATTATTTTATGTCATACTTTTTCCTAAACCAATTTTGGCTAAGATTCTTATTACACAGGAGAGTTTATTCAAGATCAAACTAATCAAACTGCAGCAGACTCCTGTTAGGTAAGTCAGTGATGGTAATATACTCACTTGGGCAGCCCATCCCATGTTTAGAGGGTTACACCTGGTAACACCCACTGCAGTGGCTGGGAGTCAAGGATGACTTCCTTCTAGTATGTGCAGGAATTTTGAATTTATCTGAAGGCGCAATAGACAACCCAATTGATTACAAAGCGTACAAAATACCTCTGGTACACCATAGAAGAATCACCAGAATTTTTTAAAAATGACATATCCTTGACATATGCCAATCTCTCATGGAATATGGAAATTTGCATTTTAATAAGTGGATTACTTAAAGCTTATGACTTGAATTTTTCAAAATTGTTGATTCAGATTTTAGAGTAGAATTATATTGCTTAGAACTATCAGGATACATTGAAAAATGTTGAAATATTAAGGCAAAATGCCCTAAATTTTAATGCAGAAATAATAGAAATATGATTTTTGTGAGAAGTCTCCCTTTGCAAGTGAATGACTTCATTTACATGCTTTTGTGTATAGATATAAAAGGGCGTTAATATACATTTTGAAGCAACATGTCACAACTCCTCATGTCTAGCTAGCTCTGCCAGCAATAACAAGCATAGCCTTCCTTTAAGAAATTAAATGTTAGATTTTTCACACTTAGTCTTGCTTTCCATAACACACATCTTCCTTGTACAGGGCAAATGATCGAGTGTTCACTGGTTTGTGTTTTCTTCGATGATGAGAAATTGCAGTTTTTGCCTTTCTCACCATGGAATGTGTTAAATCAAGTCCAATTTTTTGAAGAAACAGTATATAGAAAAAAGTTGAATTGAGTATATAAGCAAGGAAGGGATCCCAAACAGAATCAGAACAGAAATTAGACTTTGACTCAGCTGTATTGCTTTCACTAGAGAAAAAAAAAAAACACTATTCTGAAAATGGTAGGAATCAAATGACTCCGAATTAAAAGGAAATCACTAAGTCTTTACTTCATAGGAAGTGGTTACTGGCAGCTTGAGAGAGGGTAGGTGGATGACAGTGAATTCTGGTATGAATGGGGAGGACACCAAACGTTGTATCAAACAATGCAAGCTTTATCCAGCATACAAAGCATAGTCTTTGTGCATGAGAAATCAGCAATTTTGGAAGAAAGTTGACATCATGAAAAGAGCAAAATGCTATAAAGGAAACATACAAAAAAATATTAAAATTATCTTTGAGCAGAAATGATCAGGGAAGTCTTAAAATATAGTTATATCTTATATTTCTTGACAGATTAGAAAATATAAAGGGAACCACACGTCTTGAGTTTTGACCACCTATCCTGTTGCCCCTAACATGGTTTGTTATGCTGTTACCTCCTCAGTAGGAGACAGGGCACAGCCATGAGAAAACTGCCACACTTTGCAATGCACGCCAACTACAAAAATCTCCACACCAGGTAAGTGTACTCTACTCTGATTAATCCTTGGTCCTTGTAGCAACAGGAAATAAGCAATGTGGTTTTTATAGGTATTCTACAGCCCATTGGCTTAGCAAAATAATTATTATAGAAACTTAAACCCAGGATTCTGAGTATGTCTTTTGCTGATGTGGGAGTGTCATATATCAATCTGTTGATTTCATTGGTTAAGTAATAAACTGCTTGGACTCATAGCTTAGAACATAGATGGGTGGAGTAAACAAAACAGAATGCTGGGAGGAAGAGGAAGTGAGCTCAGACTCAACAGCTCTCCTCTAGGGGGCAGACGCCTCAGAGTCGCCATGCTCCCAGCTCCTGGGTGGACGCGGATATAGCTCTGCTCTCTGAGACACATGCAATGAAGCTCCAACTCAGGATGGACATAGGCTAGAATCTTCCCGGTGAGACTGGTGCTCACAGATTATTAGAGATGGGTTGATCGGGATATCAGAATTAGCCAGTAAGGGCTAGAGCTAATGGGCCAAGCAGTGATTAAAAGAATACAGTGTCCTTGTAATTATTTCGGGGCATAAGCTAGCCATGCGGGGGGCTGGGTGGCAGGACACAGCCCACCACTCTTATTACTACATTTTGCCTCACACAGAATCTTCTCCTGAAGGCCCTCTAGGGTTTTTTTTTGGAAGACACTAGACTAGTTACTAGATCATGCACATCTCTCTCCTGTTGGTTATTGTACACATGTATACTTGTATACATGCTAAATAGTTTAGTTCCTAAATTTAAAAAAAAAAGAAACTAAAAGGGCCTTTGTCATCAGACACTATTTGAACAACTCAGTTTACATTGTTTTACCTGTAATATTTAGTCAAACTCCAGTTGGCTTCTTAGGGATCATCAACCATTACTGTAATTAGAATGCAATGATATGTAAATCTCCTCTGTCTCTTGTCATCAATTCTATAGTGGTTTTCTGGTCTGTAGCCTATCTCTTTAATTCTCTGATTTTTCTTAATCAATTACTGGTACTTAATACTACATAACAGTTAATATTAAAATTTTGGATGTTGAAAGTTTACTTTGTGAAGTGGTAAAAAATTAACATATGCTGCTTTTAAACTTTAGTATAGTTCTTTGAAAAGGCATGCTCAGACAATGAGAGAAAACAAATAAACAAATCCAGGACCAGAACCGCAATTTCTATCACTGTGACTCTAACGTTTTGACTTTCCTTGACGTTGGTATTAAGAATAATGCTATAATGAACATAGGAATAAAGCTACAATGAGCATAGGAACAATGCTATAATGCTATAATGAATGGGAATAAGGCTATAATGCGCATAGGAAAGCTGGGATTCTCTTTAAATGTGTGAGATCTCAATTCCATTGGGCAGTATACATTCTTGGGAATACTAGATCATATGATAGTTTAATTTGGAATGTTATAAGGAACTTTCATAGTGATTCTCATACCAGATGCACAAATTCCCATCAAGAGTATACAAATATTTGTGTACTTCACAACTGGTTAGGAAACCTTTGATAACAGTGTAGCAGATAATAAATAATGTTCTACCCTGTCTCAAAAAACCAAAAAAATACAAAAGGAAAAAAGAAAGAAATGATGTCCCATTGTGGATTTGATTTACATGCCTCTGAAGATTACAAAAGCAGTAGGCAAACCAGCTTATATGGGGGAAATCTCACAAAAGCCTGCCTCTAGATAAAAAGTTACAGGCAATTAATGGCACATGTTAGAAAGAGAATCAGTCTTCCCCAAGGATAAGTCCACAATAGAATATCCAGTACTAAGTAGTCAGCTTCATCTGCCAGCTTTATATGCATATATATATGAACAACAGTAAAAGGACTCAGCAGCAGGTTATATTTACACACAAAAAAACTATTAAAGAATAAAGTATCATAAATTTGAGAGGATGTGGGGGACATGAGAAGAGTTGAAAGGGAATATGGAAGGATGTCAATAATGTAATTACAGCATCATGTATGAACTTATAAAAAACCTTTAAAAATGAAAAGGATGAGCATATAAATAAAAACAAATACAAATAATAAAAAAGAAAATAGATTCATAGAAGCAGAGTGGAGAATACTAGAGGTCAAGGAAAGGGCATTTTTATAACAATCTCATCTGAATTAAAATATCTATTGGGAAAAAAAGAGGTTTGAAAAATTTGGGAAATGAACAAAATATACATAGACCAGGAGACTCCTGAAATCTTGGAGGTTTACAAGAGCCCTTCTCAACTTTATATAAGTGGTAACAAATAGCTGGGAAGAAGAGATCATCAACTTTTGGCAGAGCTGCCTTCAGACTGCAAGACCACCAATGTTTATCTTCCCATACTCATGTTGAGATTGAATTTTCAGCGAAGCAGCTGCCTTTGAGTCATTCCTGCTCCTGTGAGTAATTCTTCCCCCATACTCCTATGAGCAAGCCTCCCCCATACTCCTGTGAACAACCCTCCCCCACACTCCTGTGAGTAACCCTTTCCCATACTCCTTGAGTAACCCTTCTCCCAGACTCCTGGGAGTAACCTTTACTCCATACCCCTGTGAGTAACCCTTCCCTGGACTCCTGTGAGCAACCCTTCCCCCATAATCCTGTGAGTAAACCTTCCCCCATACTTCTGTGAGTAACCATCCCCAATCCTGTGAGTAACCTTTCCCCCATACTCCTACGAGTAACCCTTCCCCCATACTCTTGTGAAAAACCCTTCCCCCATACTCCTGTGAGCATCCCCTGCAGACTCACTGGTCCACAACGTTAGACTTGAGTAGAATTGTTTCTTTGGCCCTCTAGGACAGTATCAAGCATTTCTTCACATCTCCCCAGAGAAAAGGAGGAAACTTGGTGGTGTTGCTTTGGATTTGGAAAGTTTGAAATTTTGATATTACAAGACAAGCACTGTAGTAAGTCCTGAAGAGCCGAAGTATAATCTCAAACCCAGAGTTAAGACTAATTTGCATACTTAATTTTTTTCTTTGATAGTAGATATAAAAGGGAGTCATGATGATTTGATTGCTTTTTCTGTAATTTTAAATAAATTCTTTATTTTCCAGGTCTGTTTAGTTCTATTATGTCTTCCCTTATTTTCCTACAAAACAAGGATAGAGCATGCACTCTAGCATGTGGAGATTGGAGTACAACATATGGGAGTCATCTCTCTCCTTGTTTGTGTGGCTACTGAGGAGTAAACCCAGAGTCAAATTAGCAGCTGCAATCTATCTTGTTGTCTACACATTCATTTTCAATGTGCTCGTCGTATGTACTAGAAATATCAAAAAACACGAAATAGAGTAGACCTAAACCAATAATGACATTATTGTAAATTTCAGAACAAAGAGGATCGAATGGCTCCTGCCTCTCAATCACAACACTCCCAGGTGTAAAGATCCCCCTCTACTACCCCTGCCCCCAACCTGTCTCTTTATTTCTTTATCTTTTCATTTTTGAGAGTATAGAATGAATTCAATATTAGCAAAACAACACTTTGAGAGCATTTGTGAAAATTTAAATAAATTCTGAAAACAATCGCATACAAGCTCTTTTATCCTCTCAATCCCTATTAAAGTAAGGACAAAACATGATGATTCAGGTTAGCTGCAATAAACCTTAAACAATTATCTCTGTAATAAATTTTTACAGTGTACAGAGAGAACAGTGGCAGTCAATGAATATGCCTTATCGGCGCATTAAAAAGTCATTTAAAGTGAACTGTGATCATCAGCCACCATTGCCTCAGAATTGCAAATAGAAAGATCAAGACTGAGGGCAGGGAATGCCATTACATTGGAGGGCTGGCACTGGTTTTGTTTATTTGTTTTGAATCGGGGCTGCCCCCAAAAGCATTTAATTTGTGTAAATATACACATGAGCTTCAGAAAGGATTAATTACTGTATAATCAATAGCCTTACAGATGCCTTAGTCTAATATTCCAGAATCCACACATAAAACACAAGTTGAGAAGAACCCAGATGTGAAATCCTAGAGGAAGAAAAATCATTGAGGAGACAGACCACTTTGCTAGACAGTGACAGAACCCTTACTAGACAGCAAAATGACAAAACAAGAAATCTAAACATCAGAAAATAAACCCAGGATTTTTAAAAGTTCTGTAAACTCCTTTTGTTTTTTTCTATTAAACTTGTTTTTTGGCTATTAATACATGTGTGTAATTCATTCTGACTACAGTCTTGACCAACACTTTTTTTTTTTGTTTTTTGATATTTTTTCACAGTCTAATTCCTGTCAACCTCAACCTCACTCCTCCCTACCAGTCTCCTTTCTCAATTAATGAGTTTTAGCTTGGTTTTGTGACAACTTAGTTTAACCAAGATCATCTGTGTAACCATTGGATTGAAACTATCCCTTGAAACTTGATGGATTTAATGATGATATCTAATGATTGATATCTAATTGTGTAACTAAAGAATGTCTGTGGTTCCTTTCTCCAAATCTATAAGTAACAAAAAGTTTATTTTTGAGAGGCTTAGGACCCCCAAGTCGCTCCTCCAGCTTTGCATAACCACAGAGGTACACAGTCTTGGGCAAATCTCGTATATTTGTCCACAACTGTTATGAGTTCTTTACTGCAATGTTATGTCTTAGTCAGAAGATGGTGTTTCACAGCCCTTCTGTCTTTCAATTCATATTATTTCTGTCTCCTCTTCTGTGCTTTAAAAAACAGGATAGAAATGTCTTTTCGTTTGTCACTTGTACTCAGCCCCTTGTGTATCTGTGAGTCTCCACATATGACACCACTCACAGACAAAAATAAAAGGGCTTCCTTGAATAAGGCTAAAAGTAGCATTTGATAATAAATAATATTTAGTAAACTTAAATATTCAAAGAGAGCCGGGTGGTGGTGGCAGACGCCTTTAATCCCAGCACTCGGGAGGCAGAGGCAGGAGGATCTCTGGGAGTTAGAGACCAGCCTGGTCTACAAGAGCTAGTTCCGGGATGGGCACCAAAGCTACAGAGAAACCCTGTCTAGAAAAACCAAAAAAAAAAAAAATATATTCAAAGAGAACCTGGATTCTGTATCAGTTTAGTTAAAGAATGATATGCAGTTCCCCCTAGGATCTATAATTTCTGCCTGGTATAATCTTTTTCTTCTTTTATCTTATGAATTATATCATAATTACATCATTTCTTTCTCTCTTTCTTCCCTGCAAACCCTTCCAAATAACCCGTTTGCTCTCTTTCAAACTCATAGCCCATGTTTTCATTAATTCTTGTTACATACATGCACATATATGTATAGGCTTTTTAAAAACCAAGGTTTGTAGTACATGTCAGATTTTTTCTTATGGAGTAGGCTTCAAATTCAATCAAAGAGTGATTGATTGGCCCCCATTACAGCAGCGTCATTACTGTACAAGTGGCTGCATCTTGCTTGGCAGGTTGGTCTTACTATTCCAGGGTTCAAAGCTGGGAAGGAAAATTGATGCCTTTCTCCCCTACTACTCTGCATAACAGCTTTGGGACCATAAAAATTAACCATCATGGAAAAAGCTTCCAACTTGCCTCCAACTTGATTTCCATATATCATTAAACCAAAGTGTGTGGCATCTTCACTAATAGCATCTCATCATCCAGTCATGACTGACAACCGAGAAGAATTGTTTAGAGAATGTCTAGAACCTCTCTGACCAACAACTCATAAAGAGGTATCACACTCTGGCACTGAAGTTTTGTTAAATAACTCGTGCTTCTAGCAGTAAGTGTTTCAATCAGGCAGGGATTCTGGTTTCAAACTCTTAATTTGGATACAAGTCAGTGGGTTTCCCTTTGACTTTCTCTTGCTCTTTCTCTCTGCTAACTCACCCTCCTTTTCCCCAAGTGACATTCCTACTTAAACTGCTCCACCCTCAGTATTCTTATTCTCTACTTTCAAAATTATATTTCTTTTTCTTTTAATACATGGTATTACAATGTAGCTCAGGCTGATCTAGAACTTACTACTTGTCTTTGGCTTTGGACTGTTCATCCTTCTGCCTCAACCTCCAAAAGCTAAAATTATAGAGTAGTACACCATCCTTAGCTCCAAATAAAACTCAATACACATACTTTTTATACAAAAAAATTCACATTTCTTCAAAGAGGGAGAATAGTTTTATGGTTTAGATATGGAGTGTCTGTAAAAAAAAAAGGCTCATGTGTGTAAAAGGTTTGATTTCTATTGGGTAGGTAATTTGTTATGAGGACACTAAGTTCATAGAATTGAGAGGTGATTCTTTTAAACATGAGGTCTCTACATTCTTCAGTGGAATAATAGAAAAGGTTCTTAAGCAATATAATCTAAATGAAGAAAGTGAGTTATTGGGGAAAGAACATTCCCTATCCATCTCTCCTTTCTACCTCTGCTGTAATACGATAAGCATAGTCATTCCATATTATGCCTCCTGCTGTCATGCTTGGCCTCACTACAAGTTTGACATCCATAAACTGGAATTTCTGAAGCCATAATTCAAATTAAACTTCCACTTCTTATAACTTTTTTTAAAGAAATTTCAGCTCTTTTATCATAGCAACGGAATGCTAAAATATCAAGTATACAGCAAAGATAGGATCCTAATTACACCTGTCTGATGTGGACTGCTGTGTATTTTTTCCTCACATCGCTTTGTGTCATTTCCTTCTCATCCTCTATTGTATTACCAACCCTTCATAGGTGGTTCTGGTCTGTAAATTTGCTGGTTGGAGTCTTCACTTTATCCAAGATACTGTTATGAGTGTCACATACAATGAGTTTCTCATCCAAGCTTGTGTTATTGCTATCATATTACTGCTCCTAGCTTCCTCATGTCTTCCTATGGATTTTCTCCTGTGCTACTATAAATGAGCTGGAGAGATGGCTCAGAGGTTAAGAGCATTGCCTCCTTTTCCAAAGGTCCTGAGTTCAATTCCCAACAATCACATGGTGGCTCACAACCATCTGTAATGGGGTCTGGTGCCCTCTTCTGGCCTGCAGGCATATACACAGACAAAATATTGTATACATAATAAATAAATAAATATTGTTTAAAAATGATGAAAACACTAACTGTATATTTCAAGTATGACATTATAGGTTAGACTAGACCTGAGATGCAAAAAAAAAAAAAAAATTCAAAATGAGCATGTGTAGAAATACGGCTGAACAAAGAAGGGATGAAGAAATCTTCAGTTGTAATACACAATGCAGACTGTGACAGATACACAAGAGCACAAAGGGTAAGCTTTTCAAAAAAGTCAAAGGTGTGGGAGGATTGCCACTAAAAGTGAATACACTCTGTTGGTGATGCATTTTTATATTCTCTGGGTAGACACCAGTCTTGCCTTAGCTGCTGGGCAAGAAAATGGAGCATCAGACAAGGTTAGTGAAGCTACCTGAGGGAATATGATGGAGACTTGGTTTCTCAACAAAAGCCCTGTATCCTAAGTAGTACAAACTGACTCTCAACCAGCTGCTTCTGTTGCCCAGTTGCATTTTCTTTTTTGATTCCATATATCAACTCTATATAGAAAAAAATTTCAATTCTATATAACTGTACTAGAATGAAAAAAAATTTTATGTTGAGAGAAAAGTTAAAGGCAGCATCCTCAATGCCTCGCCATTCTTTTCTTCAGCCTGTAACAGAGTTAAGGACCCTTCTCCCTTTACCCATTGATTGCAGAGCTCACTGCTTTACCCAGAGCCTGTGTGGCAATTGGCTTTGCCCATTTTATGCAAATTAAAGGAGAGCAAATGCTGCTTGCTATTCATTGGAGAGTTTCCCGGTGTCACTGCATACCTGCTCTTGTGCTCAACTGGCTGCATTATCACCTTTGGGGACACTGCTTTCTCAGTCTTGTAGGATTTTTTTTTAACAATTTTTGACCACAGCAAGATGGAAAACATATGACGAGGTCTTCTTTTTCCAGTAAAATAGCTGGGCAGCAGCAGCCACACCTCCATCCATTGCTCTCTAAATAACAAAAGACAAGCTCCTTTATCCTTTTTCATATCGAAATTCTCACCAGCCACATATAACTAAATAAACAAAGAAAGAGAAGTTAGAGGGAAAAAAAATTGTTTTGCATACTAAGGCTGCCTTCATTTCCCCACTGTTCTTTGTGCGCCTTTTGCAGAATGGGAACTCTGTGTCTGTGCTCATCAGACTACCTCACCTAATCTCTGCAAAGGCTTGTGGAAAGTCGAGGAAGATAGAGAGCCTTAAGGTTCACTGGCACATCCCAGACAGATGTGAAATATAACTACCAGCCTCCTGAAATAAGTTCATCAACTCAGAAAAGAACAAACTAGACTTGACAACATTCTTGTCAAGAGGATTGATAGGAAAGGCCAGGGCTTTGCCACATGAGTACACACTGATTGTTGCTCAGGGCTTGGAGAATGATGAGCAAGTGGACGCTTTTTTTTTTTTTTTTGCCGAGACTATTAGCCATGAAACTCAGACTGAGAAAAGGGTGATTGGATGAGAAAAGGCTGCCATTGGACCTGAGAACAAACGAACTTTTCTTTCTCTGACTTTTTCTTTTGAAATTGATCTGAAAGGGAGAAGAAAGAGGGAACAAAAAATCTCCCACATTTTTCTTTCATTTGTGTTAATGTTTCAATACCAAAGATAAAATCTGATGAAAATGCCAAAGAAAAGAAGCGTAGAAGCTATAGTATTCATCGAGTTTATATAGAACTTATGCTTCCGGTTGCTAGCAGCCTCCAGAAGTAAGGAACTGCTATTATCTGTGCATTTAAAATAGAAGAAAACAAGCACAGTTCCTTTTTTTTTTCAGTATAGCAAAATGATATGAGGGCTGAGTACAATGTCCTTTGCTATATTATAAAACTGTGCAAGAAGCAAGAAGTTACCTCTCTGACTCAGAATTCTTTATTGTTTTTTTTTTTTCCTTTTCTTCCTAAGATGTGTTCATGGTGAAAGCTGCAGTCAAGCAGTTTTACAAGCTCACTACAATTCCCACCCGAAACTGCGATGCAACTTAGAATCCCAAGAAAGATTAGCACTGTGCACTCTGGTTATTGTCAGAAGTTATTCCCAAGCTTTATCCCTTCCCCGCCCTCATTGTACACATATTCACATATTAGTAAACGCACATGCACAATATTTCAGGCTTGCATATAAATTTATGCTTGATATACACAAACCAAAACGTATCGTGTTCCATTTATCAGGGCTGCAAATAAATCAGATTGAGAAACAAAGAGTAAACTTGGTTATGAATAAATTATCCTAAATGACTCCATTTGCAATATTTCCAATATCATTGCATCAAGCATGCACCACTTGCATGCATTAAATGAATTACGTGCAGGCATACATAGAGTGAGCTGCCACTGAGCCATTAATACTGGTGTCTTCATAGAATATATAATGATTTTCAAAGATGTCCATGATATATTATTGGGAGAACAAAGTGAACTATGAAACAACTATAATTTGTTTCCCATTTTAAAACTTCGAAATATTATTATGTTACAACTAGTCCTATCTTTATGAAACTTAAAATCCTAGAAAGTATGTTTGTGACAAAAAAAGTGAAAACATGAAGAATGAGTTAAGTTCTTTGTCATACAGACTAGAAATATTTCTTCTACTACTTACCTAGTAAACTGAGAGAGTGGATGCATAAACAATGACAAACTCAAACTGACCATATGTTTCCAAATTTGTGTAAAGATTATTGAAGAACATTATCTTACAATGACTATTGCATAAATGTGTATTTTCAGTGAAGTTATGCTTTAGTTACTTGGTAAATATTTCTGGTGAAGATCATCTGTCTGGTGTGGAAGTCCTTTTATATATGTGTTACTTTTATTGGTTAATGAATAAAGAAGCTGCTTTGGCCTGTGATAGGGTAGAATAGAGCTAGGTGGGAAAGACTGAACTGAATGCTGAAAAGAAGGCAAAGTCAGGGAGAAGCCATGTAGTCACTGCTGGGGACAGATATGACAAAACCTTGCTGGTAAGCCAAAGCCATGTGGCGATACACAGATTAATAAAGATGGGTTAATAGTAAGCTAGAAATGTGCTTAAGCTATTGGCCAAAGAGTATTGCAAATAATATAGTTTCTGTGTGATTATTTTGTGGTCTGGGCAGCTGGGAATGAACAAGATGCCTTCCTCAACATCTGTCTCCAATGTTGAAGATTTAATAGACAAATGAATACAACTGTTAATGTAAATAACACAAATTCAGAGCCTTCCATAATTTGGAGCAGTGAGAAAGAGGAAGGTATGAGGCAAAAGAAAGGTCATGAAAGTTATATCTTCTTATCAATTTTTTTTCCAAGCAATGTTTCCCTGTTGCTGTTTATTAGAAACCACCTTCTAAAGTACATGAACTACAACAAGCATAAGTGAGCCACCCATGAATCATAACATTTTTCCTTTCACCTTCTGTAGAGAGCTTATATTCTTGTCCATTAAATAAAGATCACACACACACACCCAAAGAACCTAAAAATAAAATAAAGCCAAAGAGAATAACATATCTGACACTGAGTTCTCAAATTTTTCTTCAACACACATTTTCCTATACTCAGTTTAGTGATTGTGCTGGATAGTTTTATGACATTAGTTTTGTGTCCACTTGACACAAGCTAGAGTTATTAGAGAGGGAAGAGTATCAGTTAAGAAAATGGCTCCGTAAGATCAGGCTGTAAGCAAGCCTGTAAGGCACTTTTTAAATTAGTGATTGATGTAGAACAGCCAAGACCACTGTGGGTGGACCCATTCCTAGGGTAGTCCAGGGGCAGGGTATAAGCAAACCACACAGAGAAACCAGCAAGCAGCACTTCTCCATGGCATCTACATCAGCTCCTACCTCTAGGTTCCCGCCCTGTTTGAGTTCCTGTCCTGACTTCCTTTGGTAATGAACCAGGATGTGGAAGTATAAGCCAAATAAACCCTTTCCTTCCCAAGTTGCTTTGGTCATGGTTTTTATCACAGCAGTAATAACCCTGACTAAGACACTGGTAGTACTAACTTGGTATTCAGTAGTCATTAAAAATGATTATTTAATAAAGCCAAAGTACCAAATAGCAAGTGTAATCAAGGTTGTCAAATATGAAGCCTTCACTCTGGTCTTTTTATTAGGCTTGTATGTGAGTAGACATATGTGTATATGCATATATTACTACCAAGGCATTTTATCCTATAGTAAAGAATTTTAAAAACAAAACCATAAGACAATACTTGTTCCAATTTATCCAAAATCAACCAGCATTCTACCAACGGACAGTTAGTAAGCTTGGCTAAGACTCTGAGAACTGAATGTGAATTTTATGTCATTTGTGATATGGTTTTTGGAAGCAGAAATCTAGCCAAACAGTTTTGCCAAAGTGTATTTTAAGTAATGCTTCTCCTTTAATATTAAAACCATAACATGCAAATGTTACTGGATGTGCATTCAGATTACAATAAGCTGGTCCAGAACTACAAATAAACTTGAAAATGCTGTAGTGATAGCCTACAAATTTTGCATGAGCTGGATCTCAAATAAACACTGTGTTCTGTCTGGGAAGTAGAATTCTTGCCTTAAGAATGCACTGAATAAAGACACTGTACTCAGCCTGGCAGTGTGTTCCTATGAACATCTGTTCTCAAGGCCCATGAGTAGAGTGTGTACCTGTCTGTCCCTTTGGAAGAGAGAAAAGCAGAGGGAAAAGAGAAAGAAGATGAGATGGGATGGGAAATTAAAATAAGCATTCCATAGAGTAGTTTTCCCTCTGCTTACAACTTCCAATTTGTTAATTTAAAGTTTCTGAGATGTAATCTGTTTTGTTTTTTTAAAAAAAAATCCAGATTGTCAGACTGCAAAATAAATCAACATTGATGTAACAAAACAAGTCAGAAAATGAGGAAAAATGACATCTTTCAAGATCAACTGTTCCACAGAGTACAGAACAAACTGGCAGCCTGCAGAAGATCATATATTAACTAACTAAAAGGAAAAAAATCCCTGACTGTCAGAGCTGGGAGAAAAGAACCATTTCTTCCTGGGAACCAATCTGTTGTGGTATCTTTGTAGGTAGTAATTTCTTAACCACAGTCAAGACTCTTTTCTAGTCTACTTTAATACACATTTTAGAACAATAAGCCACATCACAGAATATGAATTAGAATTTAAGATACCCTGAAAACATAAATCATTTTCGTTCATATGTGAGTAGTTTGCAAAAATAAAAGACAGTGTGATGTAAGTTAAAATGAATGATAGAAATAAAAATAAAATTCAAGGAAAATGAGCAATAATACAACATTTATTCAACAGACCATCATTTATTTCTTCTCACATGTGTATATTCTTTGCATTGGTTCACTTGGATGTTAACAAATAATATGAGCTTATTATCTACTGCATATTACATACATTCATAGGCATGAAAGCACAAAAGGTGCAATGGTAAACACAGTATTGACTCTAAGTAACTTAGCCAAAAAAAAAAAAAAGCAATGGTCTATCAAGATTTTGACTTGACAAAATGACTGATTCTAATCCATAAACTGTGGGGAAAGAGAGAACAGATTCATTTGGGAGAACAATGGTAGAGACTTGCATGACTAGGGTGAATTAGAAAGATGTGGTAGATGTTTGCTTATTTATTTACTTATTTCTATTTATCTTTGAGAAAAGTCTCACTTTGAAGCCTGGGCTAGCCTCAGTACTCTTGTGTCATATCTTGTGGTAACTGAACAACAGACTTTACCAGGCCTGGCTTAGGTGGTTATTTTAATTGATTTTTCTAAAGTCATGACATGGAACTGCAAAGGCAGCTCAATGTGGGTGTAATCAGAGAATTAAAGAAAGGTTGTGCATTTATTCTTTATTCTCTTAATTTAACCACTTAGAATATGCAGTGTTTGCTCTAGTATAGCTATTTAGGTTGTACAAGTATTGACTAGAGAAAAACCACAGAGAGTAGAAGTCAAATATTATTAAGATATAGAAGAAGATAGCCCCAGATTGACATAGGACAGTTTGCTTCCATATATTTTATCACAGCAACAGAAACTCTAAAAAAGAATTTGGTTCCAAGCTTGTGGATATTGAAGTGACAGATCTGACCACATATTTTTTGAAGTATTGTGGTTGCATTTAAATTTGGGGCTAGAAAAGCTATTGAGTGCTTAGAGCTTGACGGCTTTTTGTTTTGTTTTGTTTGTTTGTTTGTAAGTATGAAAGATAAGAACACTGAGAGCAGTGCAGAGGATGGAGAACTGGTTTGTGGAGTTTTATAGAAAAGTAAAAACTACCAGGGTCATTAGTGTGATATGTTGTGTTAATAATCTGTGTTGTGTAAGAGGAGGACCCGCTTGTTCGTCCCAGCCACCCGGCTAGTTTAGCCCAGAAATAACCACACAGAAACTGTATTAATTAAATCACTGCTTCACCCATTAGCTCTAGCTTCTTATTGGCTAACTCTTATATTAATTTAACCTACTTCTATTAATCTGTATATTGCCATGTGGCAGTGGCTTATCGGCAAAGCACGTCTTTCTCCTGCTATGGATCCATAGTGTCCCTCTCTTTCCTTCTCCCAGCATTCAATTCTGTCTTCCCTGCCTGCCTAAGTTCTGCCCTATTAACAGG
>NC_022016.1:28128125-28129751 GCF_000317375.1 Microtus ochrogaster
CTCTTCAGTTAATCCTCACCAGAAACTCCTCACAAACATACCCAGAGTTGCATCTGTGTTCTAGGTCATTGTAAGTTAGGTCACATCTCTCCCCAGCAAATGAAGTCTCCAGTTTGAGAAATGAGTTACATCTAATCAAGTTGTTCCCCATGGGAACTCCCAGAACAACTCGGGCTACTGCCTACTCTATCAGCTATACTCCACATCCTGAGAGTAATGCCGTGTTGCTGAAGGCAACATCCACACAACTCATGGAAAAGCTGAGCTTATGTCTAGCCTTCACCCACACTGACTAGTTTTAATGGTACCCTGCACGCTATCAAAGGAGAATGGTAAACACCAACTCAGCTACAAACCCTTCAATCTACAATGATAACCCACCTGCACGCAAGTTCCCAGCAAAATAGCGGCGCAAGGCTTGTGGAACTCACTAACCAACACCAGTTGGATATAAGGACCATTCCATGAAAAGGAACCCATGTCTTCATACAACATTTCCCCCTTTTGTCTAAGTAAAATGGAAGAAGTTTAGCTCTAGCAAAAAAGCCTGTGGTGGCATGTGAAAGGCCTACATGGGTTAGGGCCTTTTGGGTCCCAGTGCTGCATAGAAGTAGACACAAGCCCCTACTCCTATGCCAGATGCTATCTCTAATTGATAACCACTTGCAAATGAAAATTAGTTTTCTCCAAGGGAGTTTCACTGGGTTTACAAACTACATTATTATTATTTCTGAGACAGGGTTTTCTATGTAGACCCAAGTATCCTGGAAGTCATTCTGTAAATCAAGTTGGCCTCAAACTCACAGAGATCCACCTGCCTCTGCCTCCCAAGTGCTGAGATTAAAAGTATGTGCCAACACCAACTGGCTACAAACCACTTTTAAGAGTAGGCCCTATGCCCAGCAGTAGATGGCCAACACAAAATAAACTCAGTTCTAATTATGGATTTTTGAGGTATTTGTTTGTTTTGGTTTTGCTTCTGTTTGCTTTGCTTTTGTCTCATGAGGTTTGTCTAAGCTTTTTTTTTTATCATACATGTCTTCTATTTATATATTATGGTTTCCAATTTGGTTTTTTTATTAATTGATTCTTATTGAGATCTATATTTTTCTTGGCTACCCTCCCTTTCCCCTCCCCTTCTGTCCTCTCCCATGGTCCCCATGCTCCCAATTTACTCAGGAGATCTTGTCTTTTTCTACTTTCCATATAGATTAGATCCATGTACATCTCTCTTAGGGTCCTCATTGTTCTTTAGGTTCTCTGGGATTGTGATATGCAGGGTGATTTTCTTTGCTTTATGTTTAAAAAACACTTATGAGTGAGTACATATGATAATTGTCTTTCTGGGTCTGGGTTACTTCACTCAAAATGATGTTTTCTACCTCCATCCATTTTCCTGCAAATTTTAAGATGTTGTTATCTTTTCTGCTGTGTAGTATTCCATTATGTAAATGTACCACATTTTCCTTATCCATTCTTTGGTCTATGGGCATTTAGATTGTAAGAATGGCCAAGATCAAAACCACTGATGACAACTTATGCTGGAGAGGTGTGGGGTAAAGGGAACACTCCTGCATTGCTGGTGGGAGTGCAAGTTGGTACAGCCCCTTTGGATATCAGTATGGC
>NC_022016.1:28129851-28130875 GCF_000317375.1 Microtus ochrogaster
CTGCCTGGACAGTCACCCAAAGTTCTTTTGTACCATTGGGGCATCCATCTTCAACCTTCAAGGCCAAAATATCCAGCAGACATTTTCATCAAGCAGGAAATTCCAAAGACAGTTCAGTCACTTTCTGCTGTATCCTGCAGAATGTCTCCCAGACTCTTTCATGAGTCAGGAACCCCGAAAGACCATCTCACCTTTAGGCAAGTTCAGCAGTCCTCTCTCTGCAGGTTCTCTGTGTACAGTTCATGCATCAGTCCAGGCAAGAGCAGTTTCTTGCCCAAATGGCTATCAAACTCCATAAGGATCTTCTTCGATGCCCATCTTCCTCTTGAAGTAGCTGGTGCTGCCAGGAGCAGACATGTCTCCTTGTCATGAAAAGCCCTAAATTATTAAAACATTAAATGCCATATTCTGCAGTCATTGAAAGATATGAAGAATGCCTATTTAACTGAAATATATCTATATATATCTAGAAAATCTAACTAACATGACTACAAGCTTGACTATTATTGATGATTATCCATTAGCAAACTATATTTCCTAATTATACATTACATTTTTAAATGAACTACACAATCACAATACCTTAATCAAGAGCAGAAATACATATACATACAACAAAATTGACCTTAAAATCCATACCAATGCAAATTATTCATACCTATATCATTTCCCCCTTAAAATGTAAAGGAACATTTATAAACAATATTTTGGGAACATGGGTGCAGTTTTTTCTCTCCAAACTGCTTCCTGCTGAATGGGGGCGCTGTTAATCATATCTTTCATTGGGTAACCTGTTTGCCAGGGTCATCTCAGTTGGCAGTTGAGCCAAGCAATTTTTTGAGGGTATTAGAGCAACCTTTCAGGAGGGCGTGGTCTATCATACCAAATTGAAATAGAAGAAATCCATAGGGTCTGGTCCTCTGTGCAATCAAAAGAAGACCCTTTCCAAAGCATCATATCTTTAGACCCAAATTTTGAAATCGTAATACCCTTATATCCATTCTGGTTTAGCTTGGCAGCCCAT
>NC_022016.1:28130975-28140967 GCF_000317375.1 Microtus ochrogaster
AAACAACCTTCCTCAAGACCCAGTAGTACCACTTTTGGGTATACATCCAAAGGATGCTCAATCGAGCCACAAGGACATGTGCTCAACTATGTTCATAGAAGCAGTGTTTATCATAGCCAGAACCTGGAAACAAACCAGTTTGTGTTTTTTATGAGATTTCTGTTTTTCACTGTGTTGGGCACTGCATCTCTAGACATTTCTAGTGTGTTTTCTTTGGTTCTTTGATTTTTCTGTTCATTTATTTGTTTTGTCCCATTTGGATTTGTTAGCTTTTTTTTATCACATCTTATTTTAGTGGCTAGTAATTTTGTTTATTTTTCTATTTATTTTTAGATGCCTAGTTTCTAATGAGAAAGACCAAGGAAAGGTATGGACTGGTTGAGTAGGGAGGTAGCAATAATCTGGGAGTTTCTGAGGAAGAGCAAGCATTATCAGAATAAAATTATTTTTTATTTCATAAAATATGAAAATACATTTTTAATTAAAATTTGTTTTAGATCATCATAATCAAAGGGCAACATTATAAATCAAAGCCACAATATAAAACTGATTGAATAAATTATGACAAGACTCCTCTTTATTTCAGACATTTTTATTTAGATTTATAAATATGGTATATCTGGTTTTGATAAATCATATATTATCACTGAATGATCAGCCTATAAGATTATTTAAAAATAGAAAAATTTAAAACCCATGAGGGCTATGAAAAGTATAACTTCATTGTCAATAGTTTAGTACATTAATGGAAGTTTTGTTTTAAATAAAATTTTAGAACTATAAAGTTAAATAAAAATAATTAACATTGATGATGAAAATTAATCTTTATAGCAGAGAGACCACCAAAACCACACAAATAGACATTGGTAGATCAACAGAAGTATGGAAATACCTAAAACAAAAGGAAATACTGACTTTGAAAGAATACACATGACATGTTAAAGAAAATGAAAAGCGCTGGCTTTATAGGTCTGAAATGAAGAAAGAAGACCTATCCACTCAAGAGTGCAGAGATTTAGTTAGCATTTAAAAGGTAGGTTTCACTACAGACAAAATAAAAATATTCTCTGGGACAAAATCTCCACCCATAACAAATAAATCTAGTTAGTAAATTGGCAAATTAAATGTTCTAGAAATACCATTGTACCAAATAATGCCTAAGGTAACTAGGTGACTCAAAAGAATGTTTATTAGTATGTTATCTTTTAATATACAAACACAAAAGAAAATGTAAAAGTAAGAAGTGTACATTGAGAATATGATGATTTAATAATGCTACAAAGACACCAGATAACTTACAGAGTCAAGATAATCCAAATTCATGACCCAGCCCTAAGCTTCACTCCTCTTAAACATTCTGTATTGGATCCCCAAAATAAATGATTCTGAAATACAAATCATTATTTAACAAAATGCACACTTAGAAAGGTTGCAGGATGGCACAAACTTTGTTATAAATTCAATTTGGGGTTAAGACAGCAAAACTCCTATACAAACTATTCTTTTGCTTATTTATTTCATATGTATGAATGTTTTCTTCCATCCATGTATGCACATCATGGATATAAGATTCTCCAGAGGGCAGAAGAAGGTATTGAATCCCTTGACACTGAAGTTACAGACGGTTGTGAGTTGCTGTGTGGGTGCTAGGAACTGAAGCCTGGATTCTCTGCCAGGACAGCAGTTCTCTTAACCACGGAGCCCTCTCTCCATCCTTTAGGTGACTTTTCAAAAGCATTTGGGTTCTTTGTAAACTAATCCTCACTAAAAGGAAGATAAAATGTGAAATGTTCTCATTCACATTAAGAAAATAGTTATGATAGTTCAAAATAATTTTAATGAGTATCTTAGTTATTTGCACATTACTGGAGAGTTTTAACAAAGCATCTCTGAATGTATATTTACTTCTCAAATAATATAAACACTTTATGTGAAAGTAGAGAAAATTGACAAAAATTGCAAATATTTCTACCAGATAAATAAAGTAAAACCAAGATTTCCTATTCTTTTTCAATCTTTTCTTCCTTTGTCTTTGCTTGGATTTAAAATCTTAACATCCATTCTACACTCTTGTTTATAATTTCTCTGAAAGAAAAAGGATTTTCTAAGTTAGCACAAGCTCTATCAGAGTGATCACCAATTCTAAATCATGAAAAGTTCAAGGTAATGAGGTTTTACTCTATCATACAGAAAATCTCCCACCCCTAACTTATGTAAAGAAAAATGCCTCGTAGGATATGCTGGACCCATGACTTGAGGGCTAAAACAGCTAACAAGAAATGGAAGCAAAATCTCCTGCTATACAGTTCTATTTTTTTCTTCTTCACTTAGTGCTATCTGTGCTATTTTTTTAAGAAAACTTATTTCTTATCAAACACCTTCACAGATTACCAATTTATGCGGGGCCAATCCTTCAAAAAAAAAAAAACAACACACATTTTCTATGATTTAAATTCAGCTTCTTTCTCTAGCTGAGTTTTTAGGTGATATGTATGTGAAAAAATGTAAAACCTTTTTAAAGCTTGTTTAGGTTGGAAAACCAAAGGTACTTTATCTACAAGGATCTGAGAATTTTGGTCACTTACACAGAATTCAGTCATCTCTGTGTGAAATCTGCATATAACCACTAGTGACATTTTACAAAACAGTCCAAATGTTATAAAAAACCTTTCTGAGGCACTCAACTTGGTATGAGCGAAATAACACTTTTTTACACCTAAAATGATAGCTATACTTGTCCAACAATAAGAAACTATATGAAATATATAATGTTGGTTATGAAACACCATATACTGTTTCTTATACTAATACTATTGATCCCTATTAAGATTTTTTGTGCACTTAAAGCTGAGATTTTTGTACACTGAATTGATCTGTATCTGTTTGAATTGTCCCAATTTTACAATATGAATTTCCCACTGTTATAAACAAAATTGTTGCACTTTTCTATTTACATTTAAAACAACACATTCCACAATTTGTAATCATACTGAGACTGATTATCAGTCCTGGCTGATTTGAAATCTCAATCAACAAAACACCTGAAGACAGAATAACAAACCAGGTTTAAGAACAAATAAATTTTGTCTATTAGCATTTTCTCATATTTCTTCATTCGTAGAAACCTGGCATCAAAGAGTAAAGAGAAGTCCGAGAAGAAGCTGAGACAAAGGGAGTTCCTGGAAAGAGATAACTTAATGACTGAACACTAGTTATTAGCCCTGGGTTCTACCAGAGACCATCTCTACCAATAACCTTAAATCTTTTAATCCTCTGAGTTGGTCCACAAAAAGTACTATTCTATACAGATACAAGAACCTCTCACAAAATGGAAAAAGTCAACAAACATTAAGTACAAGAACGTTGAAAAACAAAATCTATGTCTTCCAATGCTTTGAGAGTATACTTTCTCAACTGGTTTATGGACCTTGTTGTTTTGTTTCTTTGTTAGTTTTTTGTGTGTGCTTAAAATAACATGCTAGCATTTTTTTTTTCAGTGTGTGTGGGTGATTATCTTCTGGTTCCAAAAAGGTAAAAATACTCCCAGAAATACTTATACATTCATTCTCAACTTTTGAAAAAGTGTTTTTACTTCCTTCTTGTTTTTATATAGCCCTTTTCAGAAAGTAATAGGGAATCCACTAAGTCCTGGATATTGTGGGATGCCCCGCACCGCGCCCCCAGTCTGTCCTCTATGCGCTAGAACCCAGTTCGCGATCTTCGGGCAAGGAGCTGGAGGTTGAGGAAAGACACTCAGAGACAGACCGACACACGGACCTTCAATCACTGGTACCAAAAGCCCCTCTTTAATAGCACCTTGGAGGCTTAAATACACAGCCGTCAATGGCCAACAGATGAAAATCCCATCCTCTGATCCTCTATGCAAAGCACAGCTTTTAGCAACTTCAATTAGAAGGCTCTAGCAGGGAAGAGCAGCTGAAGGCCAGGTCTCAATTGGTCCCAACAGTGGGATTCTGGATTAAAATCCTAATGCTAAGAAATGAGAGAGTGGAAAACAATGGGGATGGAGAGAGGGCATCCTTCTATAACGTTTCTTTGGTCAAATACTGTATGGGTATTTTTCTAACATTTCACCCACTTGTTCTACTTGTTAAGCTACCCCTCCACCAAAGAAAAAGATTAGAATAGTCACAGAAAGGGAAGGGGGATAAAAGATGCCATCTTCACTTTTGCAGCTTGTACAATTCTTAATGACAGAAATGAGAAATTCATTGGTTTAACTTTCTCATCTCCATTCATTGAGATTCTGTAGACTGCAGTGTTCCTCAGAATGTACTTCAAAAAATATGCAGAAAATCTCATTTTCTGTACTACCAATTAGCCTCTATTTCAAAACGTATTTTCCTAGCCTCCAAAATTGTCATTACCTATTTACTTTTTTAGTGGTGTTCCTTAACTATAAAGCCTTCTTTTGATGTTAAATATCTGCCAACGTGGATTGCTAAAGATCCAGAGTTGGCAGAGCTATAGCATTGTCATCCTCATGTTTCGTTTTCCGAAAGCCCAGCATAGGGGAAACATAAAAAATAAAGGCCTATTTTCACACGCAACCAACACTAGCTCAGTTACTGAGATTAGCTCCTGAGGGTGGAGGAAACGTGGACCCGCTCCTTCTCATATATGGATCCTTTTTATCCACTTCCATCTGCAGCTCAATGGATAGAAAATATGATGGTTTGGAGAAATCTGTTCATTCTGGTAAAAACTGTTTGGAGGTGTCAGAGCTAAGAATAGTCATAGGCTGACATTAAATAGTAGGGACACATGCTGAGTTAGCTCAGCCAAAGCTAGTGTCTACAGTAGCACGCTAAATTAGAATTCCAATGGGCAACCACTTTTAGATTCTTCCTGGGCCTGATCACGCAAGGACATTTCATTTTATAGATGCAGTGTGGCCTTTGGGCCAGGTTGATTCAGGTGTCTTTAGAAACTGTTTTCAATCCTGAACACAGTTGAAGAAGCTATCACAATAGTCCAAGAGAGGAATTTTCTCTAAATAGAGCTCCAGAAGCTAGGTGAGCCAAGCAGGTTAAACAATAAACCCAATGTAGAAAGGACTATGCTTTCTAAGGTTAGGGAGCAATTCTGTTTTTTAAAGGTTTCCAGACTGCAGTTTTTCTCTGAAAGTTTAGCTGATTCAAATCTTTGCAGCATCTAAGATAGAGCCGAAGTTGACTATATGTCTAAATCTGTGTCCCCATAAATGTCACAAGTATAGGATAAAAAATGTCTGTTTCATGTGGAATCCTTGTGCCATTTCAACTCATTGCTCCTTTAAGTCAATTGCAAATATTTAGACTAAAGTTCCTGGTTGGTAGAGGTGGAAGGTATAGGAAAGAACAGGCTATGCTTTTGATCCTGTTTAGGAAACGTATTGTATGTAGATACAATTGATCTACTCTTGAGATTTTCCTGCATTATTTATTAGAAACAAATCTTTCTCATGCCTCCACATTCAACAAAACTGTATATGGGTCTGTTTTCTTTCACAAATTATCAAGCAAGTTTTTTCAAAGAAATTCACAAGCTTATAGGGCAAGGAGCCTTAGGCCAGAGAGGTCATATGCCGTTCAAGTCCAGATCCCTACCTTTGGGCAAAACCCTGCCAAAAACCCATCAGACTCTTATAATGTGTAACTTGTCTTCTTGGACTAGAAGAAAGACATTTTTAGTGATTCCAGTGTTCAGACAACTGACATTGTCTATCTACATGCCTAAAAGGGAGGCCTCCAGTAATCAGACCTATCTCTTCATATCTTGTTCATCACAGAGTTGAAGTGCAATTTTAATAAATCTGATAATCATGCTATTTCACAGACATTAGGCCAAATGACGTCACTCTTTTCTCCTTTTCTTCTAGTCACACTCATTATTTCAATGAACATTACAGCTCCAGGGCCTTGGAGAGCTATGAAAAGTACTTTAAACGTGCATACATTAATTTTCTAAGCAAATAAACTACTATCCACGTCCATCCATCCACTCAAACAATTATTCATTAAAATCGCCTATAAGTAGCAATAACAGATAAAAATTTTGCCTTCTTGAAGGGCAGAGTCAATCCACTGAGAACTGACCATCAGCCAAGTACGTAAGTACAAGAAACAGAACACAGGCATAACTAATTGAATTTTCTTCTTTATTCTTTGTTTCTTCTTGTTTTATTTTTTTACTGAAATTGGAAAGCCATAGCAAATATAGATTTAAGACAGAGATTAGGAATTAAGACTAATTAGTTAAGACTAATTGTTTGGGAAGCCTGTCTACTTTCTATTTCTTTATCCAGCAATTAGTCAGATGTTTCATTCCAGAATTTAGAGAGGATGTCTATCTAGACTATGAAAAATTTTGGCATCATCAATCCCTGGTAATCTTTTTCATCAAATTGCCTCCTAAATATTTATACTTATACTCACAGACAGGACTACTTTTAGCTTTAATCAGAGAAATCCATTGTTCTACTGAACAGTGATGAACTTTAAAGATCCATGTTTGTACAAGGTACTGAAACATAATTGCAGATGACTGCTTGGCCCTAAACCATGCATTTATATCATACCCTCTTCACTATAAAGCTCAGAGAATACTGTGGAACAGGAATTGGAAAGAAAATAAGACCTGAAAGATAGGGAGAAGGGCTGTGAAGTACATTTTCTTGTCAAGACATGTCCTTTGCAATCCCAAATTCACAGCAGATTGCATTGGATCTGCACAAGAAAGAGCCCATCAACAGATAGACATGGAATGAGGAGAGGCTAAGACAATCATACACTCACTACTGAACAATCATTTGCTACTGAAAGATTCAGGGAGAAAGGCATGTTTTCTTTAGTTGCTTATCCACTGGTGACTCCATCAAGTACCAATGGGTAAATCCAATCAAGTACTCACAAAGATGGCCCCATTTAAACTAAATAGGACATGAAACAAAAATTATAACTGGGGAAGAGAATGGTAGGGAAGAAAGGGGGATGATAAGTATGGAAGGGAGATAAGAAATAGTAGGAGGAAAAGGTAAACAGAATTTATTATATGCATGCATGAAACTGTCCAAAAAAACGAAATTACAAAACTACAATTGAGTCACTGTTAACTCAATTGTAATAAGGATTAATTTGCCACTAGCATATATATTCAAATAAGGTTTTAACCACTCTCATTTAAATTAGTCTTTTTAACCTATATGTTTTTATCTTCCATTAAGAGAAGTTGATTCATGCTATTGGTTTTGTTCTAATTTTCTACCTTAATTTGACATTGTCTGCCTGGTTATATTTAATCACTAATGTAAATTTAGACTCTTATCATTCTACCCAGATTATGTATTTACCAAACATATGTAAAACATTTCTTTATGTATCACATTATTCTCTAAAACCCTGTTGAAGTGGTTGCTATGACCTGCATTTGGCTAATTAAGCATACCAGAGAAGGCAATAAACAGGCTGTCTCAGGTAAAATAGTCAGTGCTCTAAACGTAATGTCATACTAGATATGCAACCTCCCCAAAAGTGAACTGTTCCTTGACAACAGGTTTCTAGGCAAACATTTGAACTCTATGAACATCTATGAGGGCCCTCTACATGTGCTACACATGTTTATCAAACTGGGCTCATGTGGAGCAAACATCCAGAAATGCCTTCATTGCTGCTCACTGAAATAAGGAAAACATAGTTTGTACTACCAAGAGTTTACTTCAGTTTTTTCACTTGTTTTGTATTTATTCTTCACATAAAACCTAAAAAGGGAGGCAACATTAGTATATAAAGCCTCAAATAAATCAAGCAGTTCAGTCCATTCATTAGAAAATATGAAAAGCCTATATTTTATTTAGGATACGTCCAACTTGAAGCTATAGAGATGGCTCAGCAGTTAAGAGCAATGCCTGTTCTTCCAAAGTTTATGAGTTCAATTACCAGCAATCACATGGTGGCTCGCAACTATCTATAATGAAAGCTGGTACCATCTTGAGGAGGAGACCTGGTCAGTTGTCCTCATCAACTTAGATCATGAAATCCAATCTGTACAAGATCAACAGAAACACCATGCATGCTTTAGCATTGCCAGGACATAAATTTCATTTTCATTTCATATATGACTCCAGGAAAATATTCTCTCCATTGTAAAAAGTTGCAATACTGTAACATGAGAGCTTGCTTGTTGGGATTTCTGTCCTGCCCAGTTCCCACAGCCAGCAAGTCCCAAAGAAAATCACACAGAAGTCTTGATAAGTTATAAACTGAATGGCCCATTAGCTCAGGCTTCATATTAGTTCTTATAATGTATATTAACCCATTATCCTTATCTATGTTAGCCACATGGCTCAGTACCTTTTTCAGCAGGATAGTCCTGCTTCTTCCATGTTCTGGGCAGGACTGAGGAGAGAACTTCCTTCTTCCCAGAATACTCCTATTCTCATTGCCCCGCCTCTACTTCCTGTTTGTTTGTCCCACCTATACATCCTGCCTGGCTAATACCCAAACGGCATTTATTTAAAACATAGTTGAAAGAATACAGAATTGTCCTACACCACAATACCAATGAAATGGTGGATCTTTTCCAGTTTGTATTTATAGGAAGTATCAAATAAATTAAGGACAGTTGACCATGAAAACTAAAATGTTCTTGTCTGCTCTGTCACAAATTTGCAATTAGATAAACACCTTATTGTTTAAGAAGGATAAATATCCTCTTTGATTAAGGAAGACACACAATAAATTTAAAAAAAAATGTGCAATGAAGAACATGCAGATGATTGAACCAAGGCTGCATGTAATATTAAGCAAGGCACAGAACAAACCCAGGTGTTTCCACTCGCATCTGGTTTTCTGTGTTGTTATATATGTATGTAGTAGAGTTCTTTGGCGCAGGGGGTGGAGTGAATAAAACAACGAGGGAACTGAACTAACCTTATCCTCCCAGATCAGCGTTAGTCTTGCTGGTCCTTGCCTCATGTTTGAATGAGGCTCAGAAAGGAGACTGTTTTCTAAACTGCAATAACTCATGAAACTTAGACCAATTTATCAGAAGTGTGAAGTTATTTTCTTCATCCTCTGACTCTCTTATTTTTGCCTAAAACAAATACACATATTAATATAATTTCCCCAAATTCCTGCACTGTTTAGGATTGCTCTATTGCTGTTCATGCTATGAGAACAACTTTCAGGAAGGTTTTTTGTTTTGTTTTGTTTTTTTAAGGTGGCCATTTAGAAATTTCACTAGCTAATCCCCTTGGATTTCAAAGATGCACCTCCTTTCTGATGAATTTTTCTCTGTCATGAATAGAATCTTAGCATATAGTACGTTTGCTTCTAATATTTCCATAGTTTAAGATTTAGAAGCAGATGAATTGAGACTAAATTTTCATATGATCACCACAATCCAAAATCTTCTTACTCTAAGAAAGCAGAAAGGAAGTTAATTGCAAGAAATAATAAAGCTCTCCTAGAGGTAGAAAATCATAGAATCAGTTTATAACATGAAGTAGTTTACAATTGCTAGTGTTTCATTACACATTTTAATACAGGTTTCTGATAACAACCTGAATACAGAAGCTAAAGGACATTGGTGGTCCATCAACAAGCAGATGCCAAGCAATGGTAGAACTTAGGGATTTGCTTGAAGACAGAGCAAGAGAAGAACGAAATTTCTCCAAACCACAATGCTGACCCAATATCATTCAAGAGAGGGAATTGAGTATACACACCGCTTCAAGAAAGCTTCAACTTGAAGTTGTGAAATGCATGAGTTAGAGAATCTCATCTGCAGGCAAAGCCCACTGTAGTAGTAGGAGCAGCAGAGCTGCGTCCCCGGCACCCGGCCTCCCACACGGCTAGCTTATGCCAGAAAAAATTACATGGAAACTGTATTCTTTTAAACACCTCTTGGCCCATTAGTTTCAGTTTCTTATTGGCTAGCTCTTACATATTGATCTAACCCATTTCTATTAATCTGTGTAGCTCACGAGCTGG
>NC_022016.1:28143597-28180952 GCF_000317375.1 Microtus ochrogaster
CCCACCTATGTTTTAACCTATGAGGGCCAAGCAGTTTCTTTATTGCTTAACCAATGAAATCAACAGATTGATATATGACACTCCCACATCAGCCCACTGCCTGGCTGGATGGGAGCCTTCTTACCATGCTCATTCATTGGCTAAAGGAAGTCCTTAGGAAACATGGTCTCAAACTGGCACAACCTTAGAACCAGAGAAGTGCAGTCAGGAATATCAATGAGTTATCCTCCAGCAAGAGATCTGAGCATATATTCATAACTGCCACAGATTGCAAAGTACCAAATATTAAGTAGAAAGATAGCCTCAGATGTCTACTGACCCTTATTATTTTATAAAATACTTAATGTAATATGCACAATGCTTACAAAGGATTTTTGAAACTAAAATGACATGATCAATGATTACTATTATACCCAATTAGTTGTCAAGTTCCATTCTTTTTAGAAATCAAAATCTAGTCATGAACTCAAACACAAAATTATACAGTGAATGGCTTGAAAGACTTCAGAAGCATAAATATTGCCCTAAGTAGTAATAAAAAAGATACAATTCACCCATGTAACTTTTGATAAAAAGTTCCTTACAGAATGATTTTGTCACTAGTCACCTCCTAGCATATGTTACAATATAAATCTTTATGCAGAATAATAGGTTGAATGACTTTTTTTGAAAAACTTTGAGATTTTGTTTCACAATTCCACACGTATATACTATGTGTTTTGGTCCCAAGCCTGCTCATCCTCTTTTAATTCCCTTTCACGGCTACCAATCTACGTCTACAGTACTCTTTCCCCCCAATTTACTTACATTGGTTTTCTTTTATAGTACTCAGAGTTTAATTAGGGGAATCTTATGAAATTTTGCTGGATAATTGACATTCTGTAGTCAATTACTTTTACCAGTTTATGTATTTAGGTGAATAAATATAAATTAGTTATTGAAAATAAAATACTCATTTATCAAAAGACAGGGCAAGTGTCATTATCAAGTATCTCTTAGCTAACACATTGCTAGAAAAATCTACTTCTGAGAACAATCATTAGAAATATATTTATCCTTTGAGGACCAATTAAAAAGCCAAAGCTCAGAGTTATTATCAGGTTAAGACTGGGCAGAAAACAGTAAAATCCAGATTTCATTTTGACCACATTGCCTATCAAAACATGGTAAAATAAACATATGAGATAAAAATACAGATTAACATGTAACTTCTCAGCTTTTCTCCAATAATACGATATTTTCTACACCTAAAACTCTTTTCCTTGCCTTTCATTGAAATATGTCCGTATGCAATTTACATATAACCTTATTTCCGAATCTACCTTTCTTTACTACATGTGCCAATTCGTTGACTCTTTGTATTTCCCTCAACTGTTTGCACAGCACCCCCACTGCGGCTGTAATAATGCTGCCCACAGAATATGTTTTTGACTTCTGTAATGGCCAAATAACTCCATAGAGACCCAATGTGATTTTCTTGCCTTACGTATATTCTGTTACTGATATTTAACTAATGTTTGGTGAACAAAGTGAAGAGTATATGGTAAAAAACAAACAGCACAGAAAAAAATAACCATTAATTTTTAGAATATTGATACACTGAATCCCATTTATATCTAATACTTGGATTTCCCTTTGCAAGTGTAATCATACAATTTTATAATAAAAATGAGCTTGTTCATCTTTTTTTCTTTATGTCATCATTTCAGTCATACCCAAGCCATTTGGAATAATATGATACCTATCTTCCACTCTCAACATAACATTCAAAATAATATATAGATGATATAATAATAAATAGTTATATACAGAAGTAAGAAAACTATATTTTACAGCTTTCAAGAAATTGCAGAATTAAAAAATCATGCACATATTTCATGTGAATTGTAGCACAAAAGAAATTACACACTGTGTGGTTTCAATATTAAGTAAACATCTTTTATGCATTAACCTTCAATTTGTATTATCTTAATTTTCCCAAATACATTAGCAGATTTTCATCTATGGAATAAAATTATCCAAAAACATCATAACTCTTTTGTTAATTGTATCATGATGATGTTTAATTTGTGAGTTACAATAGTAACATCAGTAATGTTTTTTATCTGGTTTAGTATTGTGTGGTTTATGCACAAGCGCATATGAGAAGACTAAAGACTTTTTGATTCTAGAACTTTTTATGCAGATACCGAAGATGATCTATACTGAATATAATATATGTCAATACTTACCAAGTTCCATTGTATCATAAAGTAAAAACAAAGCAGAAAACAAATACCTTGAAAACGGATGAATAAGAAAAATCTATGTGTAGTTTCCTTTGGACAAATACAGGGACAGTATGATGCCTTTTCACAGTGGTATAGTGGTTTCATCATTTTCGCCCATCATCAGAAGAGCATTCATTTGTGGAGCATTAGGCTTGTCTGGGTATAATGTTATAAATCTAACAGGGTTGTATAGAAAATTGCTGTGTCCTGCATTCCAGCAATATCCCTGCACAAGAACAAAGCAACCTGATTATCAGTAAAAATCAAATTGCAAATATTTCTAGTAGCAAAAAGAGAAATGCTTTCTTTTACCACTTGAAAAAAATATGATTCTGCCCAGTGTTGTTTATATATTTCAAATGTGTTTATAGGGAGAACAGGTTGCTATGGAGTTGAAATAGCTTGTTACCTGGTAGACAAGAATGAGAGCTGGATAAGGCAAATCTTCCCATTATTGTTTACTTACATAACCTCACACATGCCTCTTGATTGCTCAGCTTCAATCTTCTTTTCCTTGGACACTAGAGCCACTGGTTTTGTACAGAATAATTGAGATAACGCTTATTAAACTCATGTGGATGTCATAATACATTGTGGAAAATCTATTGTTTTATCTTATTGCTCCTATACAAACTCACCAACATCTAGTGTTTATTGAGAATTAGAAACACACAGCAAGGAGCACACACGCATTTCATGCATGGCACCCTGTCCCAGCAAATTGCTGTCACGTTGCGTTTTCATCTGTAAGCATTAGTGCCATTTTCACATACCTGTTAAGCAATCTTCTGTTATTACTTGGCAACACATCATTTATGTCTCTCTCTTTACTAACATAAGACCATTATCTTGCCATTCAGCAATGACAGATGATTCATCCACAATTCCAAATGACACCTTTGCAACACATGGAAGGAGCACCTTACTTTTTTCTTTTCTACAGGCTAGATTCTACATGTACCTTACGTGCAGTTCTTTCATAAAAGGCACAAAACATATGTTTTGTGTGCATGCCATGCTCAAACCAGTGGAGACTTACGAAATTCTTGCATAGGTAGAGGACAAAGACACCTTTTCAACAACTACTTATAAATATGCAGGAGACCATTCTTTTTGAAAAATCCCAAACACTGAGAGTTTGGATATAAGGATGGGGATAAAAAGAAAAACTTCATACACTTTCAAAGTTTGTCCAGTTATCATGAGGCCAAAATTTCAAAACAGGTCGGCATAAGCTTATGCAGCACTGCATACAATGGGCTTACTTTCTGTCTTAAGATAGAATTTCCTGGGTATGTTATTCTTTCTTTGATTTCTATATAAATCCTTTCCTATTGGTTATAACTGAATTAGATACTTAAATCTATGTTCTCAGTTACATCATCTCATTTAGTCATTAAAGTGAGCCTTTATAAAAAGTCAGTACAAGTAATTAATCTTGGGTCACATAAAGAATTACAAAAGATCACACTTGAGCCTGCCTAAGTGTACTTCAACCCAAAACCTCCCCTTTCATAGACATTTACTCTCATCCATGAAGTCAAAACAGGAAGAATGAGTTTAAACAATAAGAATGAGACACCAAGGCAAAAGCATATGATTCTTAGATGCCCCTACTCAAGAGAACTTTTTTAAAGGTCTGGAAGAAAGTAAGAAATACTGACCTAATAAATATCCTGAAGCCCCGAAGCTTTCAAGACACTTCCTGTAAATAAGTCTGTCTGTGCAGAACAGTAGAACAGTAAGCCCAGTACAGTCTGGCTCATACAGCAAGGCTCACATATTCATGCTCCTGTAAGAATCTAAAGACAGCCCTACTGTCTGACTTGAAGATGTTGGGAGAGTTGAGAAAATCCCCCATGCCCGAAATTAAATGGACAAAACTACATAAAAGAATTTCAAAGGGATTATTTTCCTAATGTACAGAACTGGATGTTAAATTTTGAAAAATAGTGGAGAAGGAAGGTGTAATCTTGCATTCCAATGAAAGGAATTAGGTAAATACATGCTTTGAAAGCATAGACATGAAGATTCTTAAAGTAAACGGACATTAGACAGGCCCCAAATCATGCTCTTTGTGTCACTTAAAGAACACGAAGTTTGTGCTTTAGAGAAATTTGAGTTATTGAATGATTTTTAGTGGGCAACGAAATGAACAAAATACATTCTAGTTTTTTATGCCTTCATTGAAAAGCAGAATGAACAGTAGTAAAGTTATAAATAAAAAGAAAAGGGGACCAGCTCATCTCATAGAGTCAGCCTGGTCCCACTACACAAACTCTGCTGTCCTTGGTGTCCTGTGGTCTTGGTTTCTATGTATTTTAGAGGCTGTCCCTTCACCAATGGCCTCCAGTTGCTTCTTTTAAAGAGATCCTAATCCTGCCATATGGTTCCAAAGTTTCTTTTCTCTCCACAATCTCTTAAATCCTATCATCAAAACAAAATCTTAATTGGTTTTTTTTTTCAGTGCCACATTACCAAGTTCAGTTGCCAACAGAAGATACAGTTTTGGCCCTCTTTGGACCACAGCTCCTGTGCTTCTGTGTACTAATTCAGAAGAAATATTTTCAGAAGATTTCCCCTCCATGATACTGGTATCTTCTTAATTGCACTGGGTTTTCACCCTCAGCTCACTAGTATCAATAGTTCCTGCAAAGCAAAGCTTACACATTAATGGTTCTAGTCTCTTCTTGACCACAACTTATGTTTTAGCCCTACCTGACCAAAAAAAAAAACCACATTCTTAAGTCAAAATATCGTATTATCAGACCCAGTAGAGTCTTTCCTTCCCTCTGAAACTTTAAAATCCAGACTTCTATCATCTGAATTTCTCTTGAAACTCTTATCTTCTAAGCTGCCCTGGAAAGGTCATTAGGCTTTCAACATTCAGTGGCTTTTTCAACATAAGCTTACAAGCACTTCCACAACCATCACTAAAAACAACATGGTTGGTGCTTTTACAGCAATGCCCTGCAGCATGGCACCAATTTTTATCTGTTTGCTTAGTACTGATATGAAAATCATCACAACAGAGAAATTTGAGGAAGTGGTTTTATTTCATTTTATAACTTCCTGATCACAATCCATCACAAAGACAAGTCAGGACAGGAACTCAAGAAGGAATATAGAATCAGGAGCTGAAAAAGAGACAATGGATGAATCTGATTGCTGGTTCTCTTAGCTTATTTTTTATACAACCCAGGTCAATCTGCCCATGAGGGGTAAGACCCCCAGTGAGCCTAGACCCTTTCTCATCAATTATTAATTAATAAAACCCACAGCTTAAACTAAAGAATGATCTAACAGTGGGGGAGGGAACCATCAATTGAAACTCAGTTTTCTAAATGACTCTACATTGTATCCAGTTGGCAAAAAAAACCTAACCAGTACACTATGCTAAAGTAAAATTGATGGCGGTGTGAAGTATTTTTAGCGATATATGTCCACACTCATCCGTAGAGAGTCAAGCAAGGTTCGTGTCGATAATTTGGGCTGTTTGGGGAGTACCTTGTACTACCCTGAAACATTTGAAAGGCAGTTTCTCATACTTAGTACTAGTGTTTTTACAAGTCTATGGTTCTGGTGGAGAGCACTATCAACCAAAGTGGCTGAACTCCCTTCTTACACACACACACACAAATATATATAATCTAAAACTTATCCTTATTAAAGTTCCTGCACCCGAAGCATGGGAAAAGTCATATAAGGGAAGAAATTATTCTAAAACGCAGAATACCAGGAAGTCTTTTGTGACAGTGTATGCTAGAAATGGCTGCATAAACAAGACTGGATGTATTAATGTAGAAGGGAGAAAATTTCTCAGGTTTCTACACCTAGACAAAGAACTACAAACAACTAAAGAATGCTCTGTGAAGGAAAATCCGCCTTTTCCTGGGTTAAGTGCCATTATTGATTGCCAAACAGGGAGTTGTCAGCCATGAAACTTTTTATGCACAAACAGTAAAAATGGACTCAACAAGTTTTATTTATGTACATGCACATAAACACACATATGTGTGCATATGTAACAATAATAATCAATTTAAAAGGCTGTCAACTTTAGAGTGAAGGGATACTTTGGAAAGTTGGAGGGAGTCTATCGGAGAAGGGCTAGATGGAGAAAATGGAGATGGAAAGAGATATAATTCCATTTGAGTTGTAATTGATTTAAAAAGATAAACTGCAATTGAAGGACAAATTTAAAGAATGAGTCTTTGGTTTCTAAGGGTGTTGGCAATGAATTAAGATTCAGATAGGTGATCTTGAAAATGTGCATCAGTAGACAAAAGGGACATATTACTATTTTTACTGTAGAATTTAAATAGAAGAATAGAAATGAACTTTTACATTTTGTATGTGTATCTGCATGTGTCTGTAAGAGGAGGGGAGAGGAAGAGCGAGAAGGGGAGAGAAAGGGAGGGAGAGAGGTAAAGAAAGACAGAAAAACATGGGGTGCCTATGTGGAGGTCTGAGTAAAACTTGTGGAAGTCCAGTCTTTTTCTCTACCATGTGGGGTTGGGTGGCTCAAGCCCAAGTCCTCAGACTTAATCCCAAGTACATCTACCCACGGAAACATCTCTCAGATTCAAAGCTTTACTTTAAATAATGAGTTTGTACCAAGTCAAAACTCACTGAAACAGAATAAATACTTTAAAATATTTTCCGGTTATTCAAATGAGAAAAAGTACTGATAACTACAATTTCCCAAATCACAGAATAAGTACAAATATGCATTATATGATCTATACTTATGTACATCAATTAGTTATTAATGAACAATGAAGTAAGTTTTCACCATATCTTGATAGATAGTGGATTCTGAGTCATCACATTAAGTTCATATATCCATTAAAATCATTATTTACTGGATAAAATGTCATAATTTAAAAGTACATAAATTATAACACTAAAAATAACCATTTATCCCATTTGAGTCAGAAAGGTAAGTGAGCTATAAATCATAAAATGTAGTGATAGCTTCTAATTTGCAAATGTAAATTCTGACAAATGGATTTTTATATCAGAAAAATCTGTGCCATGAAACAGTGTTCTCTTAAGTGCTAGAACTTTGCTTCCATTCATACTTATTGCCTAAATATGTGTTGATTTGTGGTTCACTTAAGAATAATAAACACAAAACATATTAAAATCATAAAATGTAAAAAAGTGAAGTAGATTAAAATGAAATTTAATTTGGATATTTTCCTATAAAGGAGATATGCATATATATGTTAATATAAACTTTAAGGCATAGTAGCTAGTGTGAGAAATGAGAACCTACATGAAGAATTCAAGAGATTAATCTTGTTGTTTCTAGTTTAATATAAAATACTAGATAAGTTCATTTATCCACTCCAGAAGATCCCCTAAAGGCCACCCCCAGTAGATCAGTCACATCTTTTAATCAGAAGGATGGTCATTAGAATTCCACAGACTAGACACCACACAGAGATTAGGTACCATGTTTCAAGGATTTAGTGGTGGGCTGTTTAGAAAACCCCTACTTTTCTGAAGCTCACATGAATACCTTTACAATATTTCTCTATCCAAGAGCATGAAAGATCTTCCCATTTTCTGATATCTCTTTCAATTTCTTTTTTTAGAGACTTAAGGTTCTTATCATACAGGTCTTTCATTTGTTTGATTAGAGTTACCCCAAGATATGTTATATATGTGACTATCGTAAAGAGTAATGTTTCTCTGATATCTTTCTTGGCCCATTTATCATTTGTATATAGGAAGGCTACTGATTTTTCTGAGTTGATCTTGTATCCTGCCACATTACTATATGGTGTTTATCAGATGTAGGAGTTCCCTGGTAGAGGTTTTGGGGTCACGTATGTATACTATCATATCATCTGCAAAGAGCAATAGTTTGACTTCTCCCTTTCCAATTTGCATCACCT
The DNA here is from genome assembly GCF_000317375.1 of Microtus ochrogaster. Classification (NCBI taxonomy): domain Eukaryota; kingdom Metazoa; phylum Chordata; class Mammalia; order Rodentia; family Cricetidae; genus Microtus; species Microtus ochrogaster. The sequence continues at coordinate 28,151,774 of NC_022016.1, forward strand.
TGATCTCTTTTTGTTTTTTCACATTTATGTGTTCATAATATTTCTCCTGCCCCAACTATATCAGCTCCTTCTCATCTTCCTACTCACTCAACTTCATGTTATTACTCTCATTCTCTCCCAACCCCTCCAAAATAGGAAAGTCAACAAAAAGAAAGAGAGTGGAAGAGGGAAGAAAAGAGGGAGGAAAGAAGAAAGAAACTTGGAAAGAGCAGAAAATCAATAAGACAAAAACCACAAAAGAAAAAGCACACAAAAAATAAAACCACATAAAGACCATTTTTGATTGACCAACTAATCCTGGACCTGAGTTTTGCCCTGCACTGGGACTTATACACCTAGTGACACTACATTAAAATAAAACTAATTCAGCTATCTACTTTAGATAACATCTTGATTATGGGTGGGATTTTGTGTCCACTACTCTTCTCCATGCTGGGACTTGTCTGGTTTGGACCTGTGCAGATATTGTGCATATTGTCACAGTCTCTGTGAATGCAAATGTCTATCTGCCTGTTGTGTCTGAAAGATGCTGTTTTCTTACAATCATCTACTAGCTCTAGCTCTTAACAATCTTTCCACCACCTCTTTAGATCCTGAATCTTGAAGGGAGGGTTTTGAAAAAGGCATATCATTTAGGGCCTAGTGTTCCGAAGTTCCTCACTTTCTGCATATTTTCCAGTTATGAATTTCTTTTATTATCATCTACTGTAAGAAAAAGCTTTTCTGCTGCTAATTGAACAATGCCATACTCTATGGGTATGCTGTATGTGATTATGAGTCATTTTATTGCTATGTTTCTTTAGCATAATAATAATAGTATGTTTTCCCCTATGATTTATTTAGTCTCAGGTCCTTGGCTACTTTACTAATGTTACATATAAATTCCATCTTTTAGAGTGGGCCTTAAAGTGAATGAAAACATGGTTGGTTATTCCCATAACATTTTTTCCCACTATTGCACAAGTATATTATGCAGGTAGGTCTCTGCTGTGTGTCAGCATTTGTAGCTGGGTAAACTGATGGTTACATTTTCCTTCAGTAGTGTGTAGAATACCTTCCAGAACCATGAATGCTAGTCAGTAGGAATGAAGCTTCTTGTTAGGCTTCATCTCAACTTCTCCATGCTTGGTTACATAATCAAGTTGCATCTTCAGTATTAAGACCTTAGCATCAAGTTATATAGAATAGTCAGAGTCCTGAAAATAGCCTGTGATGCTTATGTAGTTATGGCACCTTCTTGTCCAACGACTCAAGAAAATGTAGCCCATTTCCTGGCACTGGAGGTTTCAGTTGGTAACATAAGATATCTAGTAGGGACATTGTTTTTCCCATTGAACGGTGACTCCATTTAAACTCCTTTCATATGTGTTTATATTCTAAAAAGCTGCTATGGTATTAGGTTTCCATACAGCTTAAAAAACTAATAGTTTTCTTCTCAGATTCTTCCTTTACCTTGCCCTCCTCTTCTCCCAATTTAATCCTCCTAAAGTTTACCCTTTATTTCTTCATAACATATTCTATTTCCTTTTCTTGGATGATACCCTCCCCCACTGCCCAGTCCCTAATTAGTAATCTAACATCTGTGATTATTTGGTTTGAAGCAGACATATCTAAGGTATAAAATCTAACATCCACATGTAAGAGAAAGCCATTATTTTCTCTGGTCTGTGTTATCTCACTCATGATTATTTCTAGCTGTAAACAGTTACCTAAAATTTCATAATTTTGTTTTTCTTAACATCTTAATTAAATTTCATTGTTTAAATAAACCACATTTCCTTATCCAATCATCGCTTGATGGATATCTAGCCTGCTTTCTATTTTTGACTCTCATGGATTGAGCAACAATGAATATGAATGGGCAACTATTCTCTGTAGTAGGATGTAGAATCATTTGGGTATAAGTCCAAGAGTTGTATAGCTGGATCTTAAGGTAAACCTATTCACAACTTCCTGAGGAAACTGCCCCACTGATTTCCATAGTGTCTGCACCAACTTGCATTTCCAACAGCAATAAATAAGTGTTCCATTTTCCCTGCATTCTCAGCTGCATGTGCTGTTGTTTGTTTTATTGATCTTCTGCTTCTATTTTTAATTAAGTTGTTTGTTTTCTTGAGCAGCTTGTATAGTCTAACTAACTCTTTATCAGACGTATATAGTAATTTTTTTTATTCTGGAGACTGCCACTTTGTTCAAATGATGATGTTCTTTGCCATACAGAAGCTATTTTTTTTTTAATCTTCATGGGGCCTTATTTATTTATTAATGCTGTGCTATTGATGTCCTATTCAGAAAGTCCTTTCCTGTGCCAACAAATTCAACTCTGCCTTATGTTTTCTCCAATCCAATTCAGGGTGTCTAATATTATGGTAACGTCCTTGAGCCTTTGCACAGGGTAGTAGACATTGATATATTTACATTCTTATACATCTAGTTATCCACTTTGACCAGCACCATTTATTGATTTTTTTTTTTTTGCTCCAGTAGTAATTTTTGGGCTTCTTTGACAAAAATCAGATGACTATAAGAATGCGGAATTATGTGTGACTCTTTAATTCTATTCCAATGATCAATATATCTGTCTTAATGCAGATTCCATGCTGTTTTTATTGCTCTATCCATGTAGTCAAAATTTGAAATCTAGAATAGTGATGCCTGCAGTAATTCTTAAATGAATTAGAATTGTTTGACAGTAGTTCTTTTACCATTCATGACTGGTTTAGCCATTCTGGTTTTTGTATGTGTGTTTCCATATGAATTGCTGATTTTTTTTTAATTTTTGTAGATGGTTGTCTTGGAATTTAGATGGGGACTTCATTGAATCTATGGATTTTTTTTTCTGGTAGAATGGCCATTATTACCAAATTAATCCTCTGATCCATGAGCATGGGAGATCTTTCCATTTTCTTGTGTCTTCAAATTCTTTCCTCAATGTTTTTCACTTGTTTGGTTAGAGTTATCCAAAGATAATTTTTGTTTTTATTGTCAAAGATTATACCCTGATTCCTTTCCTAATATAGTTATTATTTGCATATGGGAGGGCTGCCAATTTTTGTCTGTTAATTTTTTTTTATCCTGTTACCGTATTAAAAATGTTTGTCATTTTAAATTTAACTTAATCATTTTTAGAAGTTCCATTGTGGCATTGTGAGGTCCTTTTATGGATAAAATCATGTCATCTGCAAATAAGGCTATTTTCACTTCTTCCTTTCCTCTTTGTTTCAGTTGTCTTATTGCTTTAGCTAAGACTTCAAGTCTTATGTTGAATGGGTATGGATTAAGTGGATATATTTTTCTTGCTCCTGATTTTATTGAAAATGCTTTGAGTTTCTCTCCATTTAGGATGGCACTTGTTACAGGCTGGCCTTTACTATAGTAAGATATGCCCTTAACCCCTAGTCTCTCCATGACTTTTAAATGATGTTTATAATTAAAAAGCATTCCTAAATACATTATTGTAAAATAATGTGTGATTTCATGTGATGATAAAAAGGAGAAAGAAGAGGAAATAAATGAGGACAGAGGGAAAAGGAAGGACAGAAAGAACAAAGGAAAATGAGAAAAGATGGAGGAAGCAGGCAAGAAAAGAGAGGAAAAGGGAGAAGCAGAATGGCCTCTTAGGAAGAGAGCTCTTCCGAGTCTTAATGGTGATATTGCAAATCAATGGCCTGCCCCTAGGTTGGCCTAAGAAAAATCAGTTCAGGGCAGTACTTCACGTTCTGTGTCTTTCTAAGAGTGACTGACTGATTGCGTGCATTCTTGCTCCTCACACCTGGATTTAAGTCTCTCAATGAAAACCTAGAAGCAGGCAGTGATGCAGCTCAGAGCAGGATGTGAGGACTCTGAGAGCTAGTGCTGCAGAAGCACCTGCACATAGGCCAGCTCTGACTTCCTGTTTATTTGCCTGCCACATCCCTGTACTCGCCGAGTGCCCGTTGTGAGCAGCAGACCACCCTAGTGACCAAGCAGGAGCAGATACTAGAAAATTGGCAGTCAAGGCTGCTACTCCCCAGGGACAAGGCATGCTGCTTTGGAACCAACAGTGTGATGAACGTTTTTAGAGGGGCCTCCAGTCGAACTAATTACCGCCCACATCCATCTGTGCCATGTGGCTCCCTGCCAGACTCTTAGATTATTGTGTGGTTATGGACATATTCTTCCAGAGATTTGCTCCAAACACATTATTCCCAGAGGCTCATCTGCAAAGCTGCAGAATCCGGATCTCCTGGGGACCTTTAAAACAATGTAAACCCCCAGGTCCCTTCCACAGTGAATATAGACTTGGGGTCTTTCAAGGTTGCACAAAAGTACAATTAGTGAGGTTACTGCTCACCCTCAGATGCAAAAATGTGCAGCCAAATTCCAAACCATTCCAATTTACATGCCGAGAAATACCCAGAATGCATATTTATTTTATTTAATTAGCAAAAATAGAATGGGTGCATATCAGGGTGTAATTCACAGGGCACTACTATGCTCAGGCAGAAAGAGGAGTGAACACTTAGTGGGAACTTTGAAACCAGACTTAACTGAAATCTGGTTCCTCCTTTGGTGGCTGTTTATTATTTGGCTGGTTATTTACCTTCCCTGGACCCTTGGTTCCTCATATGTAACAGAATACTTTCACTATTTCTACTGTGTCTGTTATTGGAAAAATTAAGCACATCAGGTGAAAAATACTTAGAGTGCTATCTGGCGCATACTATAGGAACCAATAATATGCTAATAACCATTATTAAAATGTGCCATTGTTAAGTCAATACAAATCTACAGCATACAGAGCGGGCGTGTTTGAGTGTAAGGTTATTCTCTATTCTGCTGATATGCTAGAAGTTGCATCGAATTCAAAGCTTTTCCTCTGCGGTTGTCTTTGGAATGAAGCTCTTGCAAAGGGCTAACACGGAAAAGAACACTTTCTGTTCCCCAGGAATAGAGCTCTCCACAGATAGGAATATTTTTATGTGTATTTCAAAAAGTTCAAGGGGAAAAAAACAGGAAATGTTCTCTACAGGGGTAAAGGCAGAAGAAAAAAAACTGGAGGACATGGAGAAATTAATGAATGACTTATCCTTCAAAGTGAATTTCATCTTCTCCAAGACGACTTGTACTGAGAAAAAAATGGCTAGTGAATAAATGTGTGTATGTTTAGTGAAGAGCTAGTGAATAAGTATGTGTTTACATATTGAAAATGTAGCAAGGTTCTCTCTCCACCTAGAAACTCCCACCAATACACGGATACTCTTAGAAATACAACAGACACCTGGGGTCTCTTTTTCCTAACTCAGCTACAGTGATGGGGAAACTTGAAGAGGTTTCTGTGTGATTAGGCTCTGTGTAAAATGTGGTTTCTCATGCACACTCCATGCTTCAAGCCCATAAATTATTAATGTGTATTATGACTGTTAGAGCAATGTATAGAAACGCACCCAGAATCCAAAATCCGGAATAAAAGTAAATGGTTAAAAGTGGAAGAGACAAAGGAGACAGTTCTATTGGTTTGGTAGGAGTCGAAACATTTCTACTACTCCCTCGGCATTGATTTTAAAGATCTGAATGACACAGAATGATGAATAATTCAGATTTCATTTATTAGTCCACTGACCCTATGCATGGCTTCATAAAAATGAAAATAATGTCATTTTCCTACTTCATTCTGCATAGAATGGGAAATGTCTATGTGGCTGAGCAGAACTGTGTGATGCACTTCGCTTTAGTACAGGGCATACACATATATTTGCATGTCATACATTTAGAAGAAATGTTGAGATAAAAATGTCAATAATGAAAAAAGGGGATCATTTTGCCCCCTACTGGCTACTGACTTGCTCTGGGGGGGGCAAGGGAAATGCCGATTATTCTTTAACAACTGTTTTCTTGGCAACTAGAACTCCACAATATAAGATGCTGTTCTATGATCTCAGCAAGATTGACAGTGCATCACAAGGTTCTGTCCTGGAAGACTGAGCTTTCTCCTGTAGTTTTCCCCTCTCTGTTCTAAGGATATAAAATCTGTAGCATAAAATTCTCCAACTTAGGAAATGGAATAGTGGCAGTGCTTTATACAAAACAAAGATTGCAGAGAAAAACAAAAATAGTGTTCCTTGAGGGAACACAGTGAATTAGACCACTCACTGAACAGGCTTGAAACATAATGGGGTTACCAGGGATGGACTAGTCTGTTAGAAACTGGAAATCTTTGCTACAGTAGAGTATTAACTATTGTCAGTGTTGTTCTTTTGAAATCATACATCTCCAATATCAATGAATGATCTGCTATTTCCTTTATTGATAATTATTTTTTTCAACCTAATATACTATGAACAGAAGTGGGAAGATTAGCTCCATTAAGCAATGTTCAATAAATGGTTCCAGTCATTCATAGAGCATTATCGTCTTGGCTATTTTCCTATGAAAATTGATAGATACAGCATTATTGAAAATATTTGTTATACAGTCTTGCTCTGTAAAACTTTCAGAATAAATATGTGAGGCAGGCATGATGCTATAAATTTATAATCCCAGCACTTGAAAGGGTTAGGCATGAAAATCATGTGAGGTCACAGAGAGACCCTGTCTCCCACCAAAGGAATGTATAAGGAGCTGCTGGAAGTTGATAGCTGCTGGGGGATTCAAACTCATTCTTTGGGGATGTGGCCAATGCTCCAGTGGGTGTCCCTAATAAATCAATAACAGGTCATGAAGTGGGGAAGGAGACATGTTGGAAAAATCTGGGAGAGTACATTGAGATGGAGGATGAATATGATCTCACTTCATTTAATATAAAAATGAAATTCTCACAGAATATGTAAAAAGCACTGCATGAAATTTTCATATGATACTGTTGACATAGAAGACCTCTTATTGTATTATTGGTATAAAATGAAATTATAATGCATACAAAGAAGGCATGATATTTCTGCTAAAAGTGATAAAATTATGGTTACTCCCAACTCATACTGGGTCAGGGGGCATTGCTTATAATTTGAGTATAAATCTTCTGACATTTTGATATTTCTCTGTGCTATTCACTGGGTTCTAACCTAATGAACTTGTGCTAGCAAAGTAAAATCTTATGGCTAAGATAGCTGTACCTTCAGAGTCTACTAAAGCTCAGGATCCATGAATAATTTCTGCAGGTAAGACATACCTACATACCTAACAGGAGAGTCATAGTAACAAGCCAGTTATATACTATTCATCGGACACCAAAATTCAAATTAAAAGAATAATATCATTCCTAAGGGACATAATCTCACAGAAACTCCCTGTGCCTCCATCTCTTAAATCTTTCCACTCCAGAAAGAGAGAGGGAAACAACAAATAAAAATAAAAGAATGATGCAAATGGATGGAAATGGAAAACACTATACTGAGTGAGGTAACCCAGACCCAAAAAGATGAACATGGGATGTACTCACTCATAATTGGTTTCTAGCCATAAATAAGGGTCACGGAGTCTACAATTGGTGAATCTAAAGAAGCTAAGTAAGAAGGTGAACCCAAGAAAAAACATATAGCTATCCTCTTGGCTATGGGAAGTAGACAAAATTGCTGGGGAGAAAATTGGGATCTTGGGGGTGGGGTGGGTTGGGGGTAAGGGGAGATGGGGAGAGAAAAGGGAGAAGGGGAGGATGGGGGGAACTTGGGGAAAAAGGATGATTGGGATAAAGGAAGGCTGGATAGGGGAGCAAGGAAGAACAATTCTTAGTTAAGGGAGCCACCTTAGGGTTGGCAAGAGACTTGAACCTAGAGTGGCTCCCAGGAGCCCAAGGCGATGTCCCCAGTTAGTTCCTTGGGCAGCTGAGGATAGGGAACCTGAAATGACCCTATCCTATAGCAATACTGACGAATATCTTGCATATCACCATAGAACCTTCATCTGGTGATGGATGGAGATAGAGACAGAGACCCACACTGGAGCACTGGACTGAGCTTCCAAGGTCCCAATGAGGAGCAGAAGGAGGGAGAACATGAGCAAGGAAGTCAGGCCCACAAGGGGTGCACCAACCCACTGAAACAGTGGGGCTGATCTATTGGGAGCTCACCAAGGCCAGCTGGACTGGGACTGAAAAAGCATGGGATAAAACCGGACTCTCTGAACATGGCGAACAATGAGGGCTGATGAGAAGCCAAGGACAATGGCACTAGGTTTTGATCCTACTTAATGTGCTGGCTTTGCGGGAGCCTAGCCAGTTTGGATGTTTACCTTCCTAGACCTGGATGGAGGGGGGCGGACCTTGGACTTTCCACAGGGCAGGGAACCCTGACTGCTCTTTGCACTGGAGAGGGAGGGAGAGAGGAGTGGGGGAGGGGGAGAAGGGTGGGAGGAGGGGGAGGGAAATGGGAGGCTGGGAGAAGGCGGAAACTTTTTTTTTCCTTTTCTCAATTAAAAAAAAAATAATATTAAACTTAATTTAAAACCAAAAAAATAAAAAAATAAAAGAATGAATTTGAAAAAAAGCAAAGTACACAGAAGAGTGTTGGGTGGGGAAGAAATGGAAAGGGTAAATGTTATAATTATACAATAATCTCAAAAAACTAAATTTAAAAAAAAAAACACAATGTGCCAAAGTCTATCTCAAATTCCCAGGGGCTGGGGAAAAAATAAACAAGAGGTTGAACATGATTTTATCATCATCAAAAGAGTCTGACAAGTGAGATCCCACACAAGACAAAGGATGTCCCTGTGGCATCTGCCTAGTTAAGATGTGTCCACGGCTCTGCCAGGCTAGGAGCACTGAATCTCTCATTAGAGTGTCAGTTTTTCAGTTTCCTCCTAAAGAAGTCAGAAGGCTTGATGGACAAGATAGGAATTTCCCTGAAAGAAATAGGTGGCCTTTTCCCTTGTATGAGCTTCCTACTTAAAAGAGACTCAAACTGGGAAAGAAAAAAAAAAAAAACTAGTTTCTTAACTTTATGTCACATTTGGTTCATATCATTACAGGACAGAGAAGACTGTGGGTAGAAACCTGGGCCCTTGTTTTACATCTTAAAGTTACACTTTGGTAATTTCTAAATATAAACAGAGACTTCATGTTCTCTGCCTAGTTTCCTTCAGTTAAATACACACACACACACACACACACACACACACACACACCAAAGCAAAACAACTAGCTCCAGTAAGTAGACTACAAAAGACCAAATACACTGCTACATGGTGGTCCCCTGTACTAATATCCATGTGTCTTACTTTGGGATTTTTATTTTATTTTATCTTATTTATTTATTTATTTATTTATTTATTTATTTATTTGGTTTTTCGAGACAGGGTTTCTCTGTAGCTTTGGTGCCTGTCCTGGAACTAGCTCTTGTAGACCAGGCTGGCCTTACTTTGGGATTTTAATTGCTGTGAAGTACCAGCATGACCACAGCAACTCTTATAACGAAAACATTTAATTGAAGTGACTTGCTTACAGTTTCAGGGAATCAGTGCATTATCATCATGGTGGGGAGCATGGCAGCATGCAGGCAGGCATGGTGCTGGAGCTGAGTGTAGCACATATTACAGACAACAGGAAATTGACTGACAGTTATACCATGGGAAACTTGAGCAGAAGAGACCTCAAAGCCCACCCCCACAGTGACACACTTTCTCCAACATGCCCATACCTCCTAATAGTGCCACTCTCTTTGGAAGACATTTTCTTTCAAACCAGCACACCATACAACCATGCAACATCCAATCTACTCCAACTCTTTCCTGTCCTGTTCAGGTCTTAAGACTCTTGCATGATCTGGCCGATGGTCTGTTTCCTTCCATGTCTTCTTGATTTCCTTAGCATTTTCCCGTGTGCATGAAATAGCTCAAGATAGATATTTTATGAATGTGCATTCTCAATTTTTATCTAATTTTAAAAACTCAAGGCCAATTTAAATATGCCTCCCTGGACTTTCAAGCATTGCCTTAATTCTGGCTTTTCTCATTATATGGGGTAAATTAAGGGCCTCTTTCATGTGATTGCTCTCAGGGCTCTCAAAAAAAGGCCTTTATTTATTGCATTTATTTCTTCTCAGATTTCTATTCTCCTTACCAAACACCTCCAGTTTCTCTTGTTTTTAACAGCTTTTTCTCTCTACATAGATAAGTCATCTGCATATTAGGGAAAATTCTGAATTCTACCAATAAAGAGAAACAACACTTGTTCTGCAACTATGAATTGGAGTGAACATTTTATAAGATATTGATATGCCTACCACATATAAACATTTTGGCAAAGTGGTGACTTTTTGTAGTTAAGAGACAGAAATTTAATTTAATTAGAGAGCTATAATTGTGATTATTCTTGTGTTTCTATATGGAGGTACTTCCTAGAACAGTGCTCTGGACTCTTGCCCGTCACTCACTTACACATTCTCAGAGGCTGTGAGCTGCCAGGCTAATGAGTTACAGCTACTGCTTTAGCTTTTGTAACAACCATCTATTAGCTGATCATAATTGCTGGCATTAAAACTCTCTGATCAATAGCAATAAATGAAAAGAATTGGATGGATCCAGGGTCTGCCTATGTAACTTGTCCTAAAAATAAACCAGCAATGGAAAATGATTAAAAAAAAGAGTGGATGGAGAAGAGAGACATAAAACAGCATTTTAAGATTCTGCAAAATTTTAGTTGAATTAATTGACATTTTCAACTCTTTCTTTGTTGATGGGAAGAATGAGCATAATGTATGTCCCTTAAATTCCAACATCTGGAACTTGAGTTTGATACTGAAGGATGAGGAAAAAAAATAATGATATGCTATATGCAGAAAACTTCTGCTCTAGAGTCTATGGGTCATTATCATTAGGCAATCAACAGCCAACTGTCTTCAACACTAGCAAACTGAAGTTATGAGTTGGTTGGAAGATTCAGTTACTATGGTTTAGTTTACTATGTGTTCTGAAACAACTGACCTTGAAATATATAGGTGCAAGTTTTACCTAAGCACGCACAGCTAAGGCAGTGACATGATGAACAAGAAAAGGTAGGTCTTGTTTTGCTTTGTCTGTATAACAAGGCTTCATAAACATTGAAGACTAAGTGTTTTGACGTTGTTCTGAATGTGATTTATGATCAAGAAGTCATAAATTTCAAGGCAGTGGAGTTCTTCAGGTATCACAGAGCATTGCTAAGGCTCCAGCAACATTTCAAGAAAATCTGATTGGAACTTTAAAGATTTTGACTAAAGTTTCTGAGAAGTTAAACATGCAACTTTCTATCTAGGGCCCAATTTCTCTATTCATGCTAAGAATGAGCTTATACTAAAATTCAGAACATCTCAGAGTTGTTCGTTTGTCGGAAATCTTAAATAACATTTTTTTTTTCTATTCTCATAAGCTTATAACAAAACTTGTTGATCCAGGCTATGGACAGAAGTGTGCAATTTTTACAATGACAGGTTAAGAGGGAACGAATTTTCATCTCTAAGTGTAGTGAAATTGTGAGGCTTAATCATAATTCTAAGCTGGGTTCCATTAAGTGCTTAGGAGATAGATCACCGAGAGTACGTGTGGAGGTGTTTCTAGAAAGTATTACCTAAATTAGAGGGAAAACCTTGAACTCTAGTGTGACCATCTTAAAGTTTGGGAGCTGTAACCTCCACTTTTTGGTATGGTTAGGTATATCTTGATCTTTGATATGGTTAGGTATAGGTTGGCAAGGATCTAGATGTGATGTAATCAAGGAAACAGAAGCTGTATCTTGGCATCTGTGCCACCATAATGACCTGAATGCTTCTTTGTGGCTTGACATTCTTGCAGCCATAGGTGGGTCCTTCCCACCATATCAGAAAGTGAGGCACCTTTACAATGACCACATATGAACGCTGGTAAACATTCTAGTAAGGACTAAAAGAAGCCTGCAAGGAATCTTAATCTTAGAGTCTGCACAGTAGAGCGAGACAAAGCAAAAGTCGTACTCTAAGGAAGAAACTTAACAACAGCATCACAAGAGAGTAGAGCATCAAAAAATCTTTCAAAAATCCACAACCCAGGAGGCTGCTCCCTCACTTTGGAGATAACCCACTGTGTTCTATCTAGGGACTGTGTTTTGTTTTGCTAAGCAAATTTCTGCTTCTGTGTCTCAGCTGAGATGTCTAGAAGCAATAGCATAACAAGGAGGACCCACAGAGGCTGAATTGTCAATATTAACAGAGACATCCCACATATAGAAACAGGACATAAACTGGTTTATTATAGGATCTTTCATCAGTCGCAGACCGTACCAGGTGGCTGTTGCACTGATGTTATCAGGAGTAGGGATTGATATAGAGCTACCATGTTTCCGAAAAGACAATAATGACAACACTGAAGATCCTTCACTGGTGCTGTGACTAGACTAACAAGATCTGAAATCAGACACCCAGTGCCACCAGTTCTTGTTTGTTATTTCCAGTGTGTACCATTGTAGCCTGTCTCCTCGGAGTTGCTCAGCATAAGTTTTACTTCCTTTATAGTGACAATTAGCTTATTGTTATCATGTGACTTTGGGGAAGTGAAGAATGTCACCTGTAGATCAGTGGATTACCTACAATTGTGCAATCATATTTGTGAGGATGGAAAGAGACACTGGTGGGCAGGAGGGTCTGAGTCCAGAAAGCCAACTCCTTAAGACAATAAAGTTATTTCCGGGACTAATTCAAGAATCTGTCAGGATTTACAGCTTACCCAGTGCAAGGGGTAATGTTGGCCTTCTGTGCACACCTCTTTTTCAAAGTCAAGTGGTTAACTGTGGCTATCATTGGCCTGGTGCCATAAGGTACCAACCTAGATGGGCAGCAGGATATATGTGGCCAACATAGCTACAGCATGTCTTTGAAAACAGTGTTTAAGATACAGCCCTAAGGATGATCAGGCTTACTCATTAAAGGCAAAGCATGCATGCTCTGGATTCCAATAATCAACAGAAGCAACTCTTGATGATTTAGAACTCAATCCTGTTGCAAAGTGGAGTATTGAGCTTGTTTTGCCGCCTAAAAGTTTAATTTAGCAAGGAGAAAGAGTTTTGATTTTAACTGTTTTCTTTCCTACACCCTGGGGGTTAGGAAATATGCTATCACTAGATACCCTGTCAGAGTTGTTTCATAGTTTGTGTACATATGCAGCTTTGTAAGATGAACATACCCTAAATTAGTGTGTTCATTCCATAGGATCTTTGCATTTCAGTCCTTGGAACCTAAGAGGAATTCTTAGTCTTTCTCAGAGCTCTAGGTTTTTACATACATTTCAATATATTATTTACAGAACTAAAGCCTTGATATCATGTAAGATGAACACTTGGGTTTATTTGTAAATTCAAAATAGCTCTGAAATTTAATGTGTACTTTATGCTAAAAACTTGCTTATATTAGAAGCATACAAGCAAGTAAAAAACAAATTTGGGTCAATTCTGCCAATTGGTTTCTAAAAATTTGTTTTTACTTTGTAAGAAGCCCTTGTGTTTCAACTAATTTAAATGGAATTTTTTGTAGTCCTGTTTAATGGATACCCATGGATCCTGATGCTGTAATTTCTTTTGTGGTAATGATAGCCAAAGTTTACTTTGGAATGACCTGAAAAGTCTTCAGGCCTTTGGGCTAACAAGATGTTACTTTATCATTAAAAGGATATTATTCTTATATAATAATGAGGACAATAATTGGTATGATAAATGCCTATAAGCATTTTACAAATTTACTTTTTGACTAATTGTAAATATTATAAATAATGCATTGCAGTAATGATGCTCCTTAAGAAAAAGTAATATTTATATAGATATGTTTATATCATATATAATGCCAGTCATATATATATATGTGTGTATTTATATACATATATATATATATATGCCAGTCTGAAAATTACTGTGAAGATCTGAGAGTCCTTTTGTAGGTGCTATAAATTTTGTTAAAATATAATTATAATTAATGGAATATGTTGTGGATATATTTTTACGCTGTCAAAATTTTTAAGAATTTTTAAGTCTTAATATTCATACAAATTAAAACAGCTAAACTTACGATGTTAAAGAAAACTGGGTGAAGAATTTTTATCTGCCATTCTAAGCTCGATGAAGAATTCCATTGCCTACACTTCTACTTCAACTACTTCCTTAAATGCTAAAACCTGAGGAACGAGGTACCAGCTAGTGAAAGGTAGCCTCTACCCTACCTTTCTCACTACATAAGATCTGATATCTGATCTACTACGAGACAAACTCAATAATTTGGTCTCATTTATTCAATTTCTGCCTGCAAACAGGGAGAAAGAGACAGTAGATTAGTCTCTTCGATACAAAAATCAAAACTTCTTCCCAGGGGGGTGTTGTGTAGGAGAAAGTGGGAGAGGATTGGTAATATCTAAGCCTTATTCTGAGACACAGTGTTTGAAGCTGGTCAAAACAAGCATGCCCTCCAAGATGAGAACACAATAAACAAACATGGAAAACTTCTGCTCAGCAAATATACACTACGGAAGAAAAAAGGTGGAGTTGTTCAGTCAGAAGAAAAATGACCTCTAGAGGGAAAAAAATCAAATTCAAAGAAACAGAGCTGACAAGATGACTACAGGTCAAGGTACTTGCCTCAGAGCTTGACATCCTGTGTTTAATCCCTGAACCCAGAGACCAGAAGGAGGGAACTGGCTCCTGTAAGTTGGTCTCTGAGCCCTATGTGCACTATATCATACACTTGTACACACATGAACACACACTAACAAACACGGAAAATTGTACAAAGTGCTTTAAAGAAATCCAGGAAGACATAAGTAATGAACAACATTACACATGCAAGAACTCAAGCTAAATTATCTCTAAAAATATTATAGCATCTTTAACATGTGTAATTAGAATACATGGCATACAGGTGATGATCAGAGGCGATAAATGGAGTCGACAGGGTGTTAAAGTCCTGCTTTATCACACATTGGCCAGAGTAATCATGTTCATTAGAATCAGTCAACCAAGATATAGTTTGTACTTGACGGATTAAGCAATCAAGTATTTGGGGTGGAAGCAAAAAGAATTCTATTATATTACAGAGGAAAATTAATTGATTTTTAAAAAGTTAAATATTAAAATATTGAAGGCAAAGAGGTAAAAAGGAAAAACATTTTAATAGAGGCCACACATACCCAATATAGAAACAATAACCATGCCCCAAAGGATATTACTCCTTCAAAAAAAAAAAGATTTATTGTTAGAAGGGCTGCAAAAGCAGAATTCACTATGTGTCACTTATCAGAAAGTGTCCTTAAATGTTCAGCTGTCAAAATACTAAAAATAAAAGAATGGGAAAGGACATGCAGTATTAGACCCCAAATAGTTTCTCTACTAACAGAAGCATCAAATAAAATGCATTTGTAGCAATAAATGAGATACAGGAGGATTTTTAATTATGATTTTTAATGATAGCAAGGCATCATTAAACCAGTGTTCTGGTTTGAGTGAGAAACATACCCTGTGGTCTTGTGCATATGAACACTTGGCCTCCAGTTGGTGGGTTTGTTTGGGAAGGGTTAAGAGGTAATACCGTGCTGAAGGAAATACCTCTGGGGGTGGGCTTAGAGAGTATGTAGGCTTACCTACTGCCCTCTCTTCTTTGTTCTTGTCATAAGGATGTGAATATCCAGAATCCTGCTCCTGTTTCTATGACTACAATTTGCTGCCATGACTGTCATGATAGATTCTTTATCTCTCCGAAACTTCAATACAAAATAAACTTTTACGTCTATAAGTGGACTTTGTTGTGGTATTTCAATCACAGCAACAGAAAAGAAACTCATAAACTAGGAACAAGAATTAATCCAAGTCTGCATGCAGCAAAAAGTATATGGAAAAGAGTAAGCATGCCTCTGTGATTAAGAGAGCCTACTACTTCTGCAGAGGACCTGGGTTTATTTCTCTGCAATCACATAGAGGTTCAGTTATCTAAAAATAGTTCCAGTATCAAAGGATTTGATGTCCTTTCTCTGTTTTTTTCAGATATCAGGCATACACATGGTACACACACATACATGAATATAAAACACTTTTATAAAAGAAAAATGAGGTAAACCTCCTGTTATTAGGCACACACATGGTACACACACATACATGAATATAAAACACTTATAAAAAAATGAGGTAAACCTCCTGTTAAAACACAGAGCTGGAAAGATAACTTTGTAAGTAAATTCCATGCCCTGCAAGCACTGTGACCTGGCTCAGATCCTTAGAACCCATTTAAATCTGGAGACAGTAACACATCTGCAATCCCAGCAGTCCTACAGGGAAATGAGTGATGGATACAGGAAAATTCTCAGCAGCTGGTGAACCAGATAACCTGGCATCCACAGCATAAAAAACCAGGAAATCTTGTCTCAAACAAGGTGTTAAATGAGGACCAAATGCAGAGACAAAATGAAATCACTAATGAACTGATAAAAAGAAAAAAAGAAAATTTTGTCACTTAATAAGATAGATGCATTATTAAAAATATTATTTCAAAGGAAAAATTCCAGTCCAGATATATATATATTAAATATGTATAAATACATTAATATATTAACCTTCATAATTACAAATGAAAAACAACAATATTAGCTTTGGCATGTCAGAACACTGAGAATGTATAATATTGCTAGTATTATTATTTATTTCAGTACATAAAAGCGTTAACACTTCAAAAATGTGTATAATTAAGTACATTACAGAAAATAAATAGGAAACAACAATAATGTCAACAGGTGAAGGTAAAACTTCATACCTATTTGTGACTAAAACCAGGAACTTCCCAAATCAGACAAAAGCAAACTGGCAATATAAATGTAACGATAAGTTATTAAATACACTCCAGAATGAAAAAAAAAAGCATGTCTTCTAATTTGCAGTCATCATTGATCATGAATTCCTGCCATGGCAGTGAGATAATGAATGAATATGATGGTTCAGAATTCTGCCATTCTTCACATAAGTTCTCAGAAAAACACAAAAAGAATTTCAAATAACTAGAATTTATTACTGAGTCTTTAGCTAGGCTTCTAAACCTATAATTTCTACATAATAACTGCAGTAAAAATTGAAAACTTAAAAACATCAATATGAATGGTAGCAAATGAATCAAATACATAGAATAGATCCAGTTAAAATATCTAACTTATTATTAATAAAAGTCATGAATACCTAAATAGAGAATATATGCTACCCATAGATTAGAAAGTTCAATACTATCAATTATTTTCAAATTGACTTACAGATTCACTGCATCTCTGTTAGAAACCCTGAAAGATTCTCTTTTGTTTGGACAAACTTGTCAACACAATGTAACTACATTAATGAATCTATTACAATTGTACTACAAGTGCTGAAAGAGGGGGGGAGCAATGGGTTTTATACAAATAACAAGACTCAAAGTAGTGACAATTTAGACAGTAAGTTTTTTTCTAAGAGGAAAGACAATGGGATAAAACAAAGTAATGAGTGTCAAATTCAGACACATGATATGGGCAATGAAGGAACAGAGGCATGTACACGTAATACTCTTATAGTTAAGGCAATTTATAAAAACTTGGTATTTCAAATAAATGCTTCTATAATTTTGTGCCTCATCCCTCAAATTCATCTGAGGATATCAGCTGTGATCCTGGTTCCAAGCTCATAAGGTATGTACCATCTAATGAAAATGGATCTCAGACCAATGAACAGTTGCACCTGAGAAAATGTGGTGTCTTGCTCTCCAAAAGAAAGGAAACCATTACTAAATTATGTTACTTTTTTCAGAGAATTGAAATGATCTATTCCTTGGATCTATCCTAGTCCTGTAGACTGAGTTTTGGTGGCCTACCTTCTCTTGAGGAAGTGAGGTAGATTTTGCACTAGCATCTCTGGATCCCAAGTTACAGTTGCAACTGCTCTCTCTGGGTCTTTGTTACTACTTTACTCAGCCTGGACAAAATGATCCCAGATCCAGATTCACTACTGTGTAGCAATCCTCCCCAAATGCCTCTTTCCATAGTTCCATTGATCCGGGATCTGAGTTGTAGCTGTGCTATCATTCACAAGTTAGCTGGAGCCTTCTCTGTTCTTTAGAACCATTACTTCTCCATTCTGTTTCCTAGGATCACAAGCAAACGTAAATCACTGTCCCATGGACAAGAGCCACAGGGATGTGCTGCTCAATCATATTCCTTAGCTTGGTGGAACAACTACATGCATATTTGCCTCATGCAATGAACCTATATCCATATCACAGATGTCATAATAGTTCAATGAATTATTGAGACCAAGACACCAATTCCAGACACATTATAGAAAAGTTTCTCCTAGAACACAGCACCACTGTGACTAACTAAATGCCATATCAGACCTAACACCAAAAGAAACAATCCTCTCAGCTAAGCATCCTACAATGAAGAAAAATGTCAAAATGGAGGCCACTAAATCGTTTTACCACTGAGAATCCTAAGAGCCTACAGTTACCATCACTCTCAGGAATTACTGTATCACAGGTCATTGTGGTGCATGCTGTTATCACTGATCCTAGCTCAGCTGAGGCAGCAGTGTAGTACTCAAGTACTCAGCTAGAAACAGGCACTGTACTCTGTGCAAATGATGCTCTAGGACTGCCACACAGTTCAAAATCCTTCCCCACAAGAGAAATTGCCAAAAACTGGAATACAGAAATATAAAAGAAACAGTAAAAAAGAAGAAAACTTTACACTATGAGGAATATACCACGACTCCCTAATACATATACAAATGAATTTACAAACCATATGAAAGAGAATTTAAAATAATGATTTTAAGTAAATGCACACAGGTACAACAATAAAGAGATAAAGAAGTAAGTGAAATTAGGAGAATTATTTATATAATCTAAATGAGGCCTCAAAACTAAGCTTAGTATCCTGTTAAATACTGGAAAGAAGTCTTGGAGCTGAATAATCCAGCAAATAAAATAGAAAATACAATCGACAGCATCAACAGTTAAAAGAACCTATAAACTTTAAGAAAATATTTTATAATAACCTAGGCAAAGAGGAAAAAATAGAATAATAAAATATTGAATAAGGATTTAGGACTTACAGCATGTGTTTATGTGGGAATACTGTAGAAGTTCTAAACACTGGAAAATACAGAAAATATATTTGATAAAATCCCTTCTGAAAACATCGTGTGTCCTGGCGGTGGGGGAATAGAGACATCCAGCCCTGTGAGTCTTAAACGCTGTCAAGCAGATTTTACTCCTATAGAAACAGAAGTAAAAAACAAAGAGAGAACTTCAAAAGCATAAAGATCAAGCAGTTTGTATCATGCAGATGAATACCCATGAGACAACCTCTGGATTTCTCACAGGTTTTCCGTAGTCCAGGAGTACCAGGACAATATATCCAGAATGCTGGAAGACTAAACTTCTAGCCAAGAATACTACAGCCAGAAGAGTTGTCACTAGAAATAAAGGAGAAATGAGAAATGAAAGACATAAGAAAGGCCAAGGATTCTGGATCAAGCATAATGCATGAGTTTCTTATCTTTTTGAATTCCTATTTTTGTTGATCTGGTTTTCAGTGAAGGTGAACTTAACAACCATACAGGAATACTTGGTCTTGACTAAGCTGTGGCTCCATTAAATAAAGCTGCTCTAGGCTGATGGATGGGTGGTAGGTGTTCTATCTCTAGGCATGTGTTACTACACTGCAGATATTCTTAGTACAGTAGCTTATACTAATGAATTCATTTTGTATAGTTCTACCTTCTCTTACTATTTTCTTTTTACTATATTGGTTTTCTTCCTAAGTTACTCCTTCCCCTTTTTCCTTTTCCACATTGTTTCAGTAAAATTAACTCAGGGTCCTTAAATTTACACAAGCAACAGGGTTTGTGGCTTGCATTACTGCTGACATCTTTAAAATAGTCTGGGTGTTTTAGGAAATTTTGTATTTATTTTTACACATAAAAAGAAAAAGAGAAATAGTTGAAAACTGAAGCAAAATCCTCACCACCAACCTATCAAAGACTCCCCAGGGTGACTATTCACCTGGACATTGAAAATTATGGCCATTATCATGTAACAGTAAAATACAAAATTTATGGTACAGCTAAATGTAGAGGCAAATTCAGAGTATGATCCTTGTAACGGTGGTACATACAGTTTTCAAACCTCTAGTTTAAAGTTTAAAAATGGAGATTATTGGAAATAATTGTTACTGATATCAATTGATAAGGAAAGAAGATACAAAAGAAATAGAATATTTAAATTGAATCATCAAGCATACATACTGAAAGGGGAGGGGAAAATCTATAATATTTATGTATAGCCAAAGGTATCAGCTTTAAATATTTATTACATAGATATACATATATATGTATATATACAATTGAAATAAAGATATAATTATATCACTTTCTGCTTTTCTTGTCCTCCTTCTGGATTTTCCTTCCATTTCTTTCCATGACCACTTCTTCACTCTCAGTTTGATCGCTTTCTTTTCTTTGATTATTATTGTTTTACACAGAGAAAAAAATAACTGTGAAGCTTCTGTACAGCTAAAGAAACAATAAACCTTAACTTAGAGTTTAAACAATAAACTTCTTTACTTTCCAAGTAAAGAAACAGACAGGCTGCATGGTAGTGCATGTTTTTCTTTAATCCCAGCACTTGGGAGTCAGAGGCAGGCAGATCTCAATGAGTTCCAAGCCACCCTGGTCTAAAAAGCATGTTCCATGACTGCAGGACTGTTACACAGAGAAATCCCATCTCAAAAAAGAAACATGCAGAATGGGGGAGATTCTGGCCTAAAATTAATACCGAAATATAAAAATAACTCACAAAACAAAGAGTCAAGGAAACAAATAAACAAATAGCCCAACTGAAAAATGAGTTAAGAATTTAAATAAAAAGTTCTGAATAGAAGAAATAAAAATGGCTAAGAAATGCCTTCAAATGTGTTCAACACTTTTAGTCATTAGAAAAATGCAATTCAAACTACCTAAGAAATTTCATCTCACCCAGTCTGAATGGCTAAAGTCAACATAACAACTGGCAACAAATACTGGTAAGGTTGTATGTAAAGGGGAACCATCATTCGCTGTTGGTGGTAATGCAAATTGGTTCAGCCACTATGGATATCAGCATAGAAAATCCTCCAAACCTAAAAATAAATCTACCATGCAACCAAGATCTATCATTCCTTTGCATGTCCCCAAAGACTCACCCTACTTTACAGATACCTGCTCACCAATGTTCATTGCCTATTCTCAGTAGTAAAGAAACAGAGACATCAAAAATGTCCTTCAAACAATGGCTGAACAATGAAAATGTGGAAATGTCATGAAATTTACAGGTAAATGAATGAAAATAGAGATGATTATATTGAATGAAATAACACAAACCCCAAAAGGCAAACGTTACATGTTCTCTTTCATTGTGATTCCTAGCACCAAAGAAACCAGAAAAATATAGAGTGACCTGATGAAGAGGGACTTGAGATGAATTTAGGAAGGATACTTATGAAATAAAGTGGGAAAATGGAAAAAAATGGGAAGAAAGTTCTAAATGAAGAGGAGGAAGAGAAGTCAGAACAGGAGATAGAAAAGACAGATAACACCAATGTTGTTCAATAAAGCTCAAGGAAACTTGTTATTTTATATTTAACTTAATATATATTTTATATTTAACTTTATATATACATATATAAAGTATATGCATTAAAGTATATACATATATTACACATAGTTTATCACATATAAAGTATATACTATATGTATGTAATATATAAAAGGAAGTTATACCACCTGGACCACTAGAACAACAGATTAACAAAAATACCCAATACCTGGAACAAAACATAACCTCTTTAAAAAGAAAAGACAGAAAAAAAACATAACATCTCAAATGGTTGATCAGAGTAATTCAAATGACTCATCCAAAATATTCTTAAATAGTTATAAGATGTAAGTAAACTTTGTGATAGCTACAAAATAAAAATAGAAGTAGGTAATTGATCAAGACCCAGAACGAGTTCAAAGCATGGGATCACTGAAATCAGCAAAACAAAATGAAGAGAAGAGTAGAGTGCAAAAGAGATTTACAAAACAAGCGGAAGATAAATAAAAAAACAATGGCACAAGCTGGTGTTCATCTGTGATAGACACCTTTCAACAGAAATGGGCTAAATACCCCGAAAGTAATCCTTAGACTGGCTGGATGTATATAAGCCAATATCCAACTATATGCAATCTACAGAGATAGAATTACCTTTAAGAGCTTCCATAGACTGGAAATAAAATAATTGAAGAAATACTTTACACTAATAGTAACCAAAATAAATCAGGGTAACTATATTTATTTCATCTCAAAAATATTTCAAGTGAAAAACGGCGTCAGTGTCACCTACATATTTCTATTTCTATTTCTATCCATAGACAAATTCTACCCTCATCCTCAATCAAAGAAACCTCTTATGGCACTGAATGGCAAGGAATGCAGACACAGTATTGGTGCAAAGTGATTAGAATAAATTACATTTGAGTGCCCAGCCCTAAGTAGAACATTTAAAACACCCTCTGTAGGGAGTAATGAAGTCCCAAATTAATGTGTTGTTGTCAGGTTGACATGTGACATGTCAAGGACCCCAATTCCTCAGCACCATGATAATGGTAAAACCTTGCCCTGGTGATTCTCAGAGAAATGGCAAGCCTTCCTTGGGTCCAAAGGAGAATGTTGTGGTATATGAAGAAAATATCCACTCTAGCTTTTCCCCCCATAGATGTTTATGGCCTGGACTGCTCTCCTACAGAGACTGTTCCTATATGGATTGGCTAACCTTGACTGCTTGATCACCTGTGTTCCACAGCCCTGTCTCCATCTTCGGCTGTATATAATAAATGCAATGAGTTTCTGAGGAATTGCAGCTGCTCCATCAGAGAGCCCTGTCCACCTAAACTGATCCTAGCCTATCTCTGCAAGTATGTCTGTCATTTCTTCATTCACTGGAGGCTTTTAATTTGTGCACAGACGTGGATAATCGCCATCCAAGTCTCAGGGAATACTTTTGAAGAGGCATCAGAAAGCATGTAACAATCGGAAGACAGACAGCAGGGCCAAAATGCATGGTATAGTCTTGGTATATCTATGGCTACCAACACTGGGCCTGCACAAACCTGAACCTGTCAACAGTCAGCCACCAGTTCATGGAGGAGCTCCTGGGTCCCTAACCTACATGCTGAACTGTTAATAATTGCTGCCTTGAAGGACAGGCATTATCTTCAATATTTATCGAATAGTGATCTCACCAGACTCTAATGGGCAGTTCCAAACCTGTGGCCACAGAGATTGTCCTGCTTATAATAACAAAAGAAAATTACATGCATGATACAAAGGTGTCTGTTAGGAAGAGGTAAGGGCATCAGTGGTCAGGGGGAGATAAGAGAGGGTGGGGATGAGTGTAAACGGAACGAACTATATACACCTATGTAATTGTCAAAAAGAAGTTTGTTCAGTATTTTTAAATTATGTTAAGAAAAAGGTCATTACTTAGTGATAAATCTGTCTTAATTATTATTTAAGAAAAAATAGTAAACAATTTTAGTATATTTGGATCCAACCAGAGAAAGCATACAAAGCAAATATTGAAAACAAGACATAAGAAATAGAGTTTTCAATGGCTTATGCTAAAGAAATTAGACATACATATCAAAGTAATAAAGTTATTACCTCCTTATCTCATGCTATACACACACAGAAATTAAAAAAATAACATCAAAACTGATCAAAGGCCTAAATGCACTGCAAACACCTCAGATAAGAACATGGGTGCAATTCTTCACAACCCTGAATCAGGCATGACACTAGCAGTCTAGCAGTTCAATCAAATAAACAAATATGTGGTAAGTTAGATTCTGTCAATTTTTTTAAAGCATACAATAATAAAGAAGACTATTAAACTGTGGACCCGAAGATATGGATCCACAGTTAAAGGAACTTGCTCTGCACTCACAATGAGACGCTTACAACTGGCTGTCAGTCCAACACCTGGGAATCCCATGTCTCTGAACTCTTGATACCTCTGCTTGTGTCAACAAACCCACACTTAGATACACATACACACACAGATGATCACAATTTCTTAAAATAAAATGAATCTTTACAATATAGTTAGGATTTGCAAGTGGAAAATACACATCAGATATCTGATTAGGGTAATATATAAAATATACAATCCAAAATATACAATAGACAATTATAGCCCAACAACATAATACAAATAATCCAATTAAAATATTGACAAAAGATGCTAGTGGAAGTTTTTCTGAATAAGATTTATTAAAGGAAAATAAGCACAAGGGAAGATGCCCAACCATTTCAGCCAATAGAGTAGTACAAATCAACATTACAGTTAATAGTAGATTCAGAATGGCTAAAATCCAGTGAAAATTTAAAAGCACTTTGGTGAAGATTTCAGGGTTTGTAATCCTTGTGCTCTAGTGAGAAAACACATTGGCAGTTCCTAGAAATGTTAAGGTCACTCTACAGCCCAGAAATTCTGCTAACATACTCCTAAGATAACTGAAAACATATGTTCACAAACACACTTGTCTAAAACAGTATTAGTTCATAATAGCCAACTTAAAACAAGCAAGCCATCCATCCATGGGTGCATGGGCAATATAGCATGGTATAATCATATAACGAAATATTAGGCATATTGAAAAGGTAATGCTGCATGGATGAAGTAAGAACACTTTACACTATGTTAAAGAATCCAGAAGCACATTCCAGCAAGGGAAGCAAGGAGGTTAACTGCAGATCTTCACTTTTCATTTTACTCCTTCAAATCCAATTCCCCAGTCTCATCTCCAACCTGAGAAATCTAGGAAAAACAAACAGGTGACAGCAATGAAAGAAAAAAAAAAAAAAAAACAAGTTCAAGACCTGAAAGTAAAAATAGAATCAGTAAAGGAAATCCAAACTGAAACAAATCTTAAAACAAAAAATTCAGGAACTCAAACAGGAGCTTCAGAGGCAAGCATTATAAACAGACTATAAGAGATTGAAAAGAGACTCTCAGGGATTGAAGATGCAGTTTGAAGAAATGGATACTCTGGGAAAGAAAATGTTGAATAATATATATATGACAAAACAAGCATACAACAAGAAAACCCTACCCTGAAAAAATGGATAAAGTGTGGTACATTTACACAATGGAGTATTACCTATAAAAAAAAGCAATAGCATCATTAAATTTGCAGGCAAATGGATGAAACTAGAACAAAAGCATCCTGTGTGAGATAACCCGGACTGAGAAAGACAAACACAGTATGTACACACTCATAAGTGGATACTAGGTGTAAAGCAAAGAATAACTAGGCTATAATCCACAGCTCTTGTTAAACTAGATAACAAGGAGGACCCTAAGAGGTTTGCATGGACCATCCTAGGAAAGGGAAATAGATGAGATCTCTTGGGTAAATTGGGGGTAAGTGGAGTAGTAGAGGGACCGGTATAGAGGAAGAGATCATGATCAATTGGGGGAGGGGAGGAGTGGGAGAGCAATGAAAGAGATATGCTAAGAGAGGGAGCCATTGTAGAGTTAGGGGAAATCTGATGCAAGAGAAACTCCCAAGAATCCACAACGATGACTCCTAGCAATAGTGGAGAGGGTGCCTGTGCTGATCATTCCCTGTAATCAGATGGGTGACTATCCTAACTATCATCACAGAACATCATATATCAACATCCAGTAAATTGTAAATTGGCAGAAGCAGATGCAGAGATCCACAGCCAAGCAACAGACCCAGCTCCGGTAGTCCATTGAAAAGAGGGAAGAGGAATTATATGAGCAAGGCAGGGGGTTCAAGACCATGATGGGAAATTTAGAGACAGCTGAACCAAGCTCATGAAAACTCATGAACTCTAGGCATACAGTTGTGGAGCCTGCATGGGACCGAGCTGGGCCCTCTGCATGTGGGTGACAATTATGTAGGTTGGTCTGTTTGGGAGACTCCTGGCAGTGGACCAGGATCTGTGCTTGGTTCATAAGCTGGGGTTTTGGAGCCCATTCTCTGCGGTGGGATGCCTTGCTTGGCCTTGATGCAGTTTGGGGGTAGGGTCTTGGTCCTGCTCAAGTTAATGTGACAGGCTTTGTTGACTCACCATGGGAGGCCTTATTCTTTAGGAAGGGTGGATGGGGATGTGTTGGGAAGGAGCAGAAGTAGGGGTGGGAAAGGGAACTGTTGCTAGTATGCAAGATAAGAAAATAAACAAAAATTAAAAAATTTTAAAATTTAAAAGAAAAAAATGAATTCATGAATTTTTATGTAAATACATGGAAGCAGAAAAAATTATTTAAGTGAGGTGACTCAGAGTCAGAGAAACATATATCACCTTTTATCTATAGTTCTTCTTAACTCCAAATCTTCAGTTGTGAGTATGCAAACCTGAGTAACTGTATACAGCAGAAATGAAAAAGGATCATTGCCAGGTAGAGGGGGTGCCATAGAAGAAGGAATAGCAGGGCTTAAGTGATCTGAAGGGGAAATGAGAAAAATCGGGGGCTTCACATGGAGAGAGTAGCAGAAAATAAATACAGAAGAAGGGTAATGGCAATGATGGACAAAAGGTTATAAGGAATTACACTGTTAACTATCTACCCCAAAATACTCATAACACAGTCTTTTCTATGTTGAACAGCATAAACACAAAAGGAGAACAAAATTAATATCAACATTACTTGCCTAGAGTTTATTTTATATTGTTTGAAATAAAGAATTTATCCCCAGTGTGGGGTCATGTTTTCATGATTTATCAAACAATAATCAGCATGATTCTATGTCACTTCATGTAGTTGTGTAGAAATTATAAACTTTTTCTCCAGTCTTTATAATCAGTGATTAAGTCTAATCACTGATGCTTAGACTAAAAAAGAAATAGTATTTGTAATTTTACTAGCTGTGTATATTCTGTGGGGAGAAAAGAAATCATTTCATTAGCCACTAAATTTTTTATACCCGTAAGAGTCCACAATATTTTTCAAGGCAGGATTCAATTTCAATTCCCTGCCTTCACATTAAAGTCTGTATAAACTGCTCCATATGAATAGTTATTTAATATTTTATTATAGCTTTTAATTTTATTATCCCTTCAGTAACTTATTCCCAGGCTTACAAACCTTATGGTCAAGATTTTCTTTCTAACAACCAATATAATTTTGCATTTTGCCTTTCTCAGCATTCAAAAGCACCTGTTTCAGCTCCACACTCACATGCTGCTCAGGTAAAGCACAAAACTTTCATATTTTGTCTTTTTTATATTGTCATTTTAATGACAATATTAAAAATATTTTCCACACATTTTGTGGTGTGGGTGCTCAAATGACAGAAATGTACTTGCTAGCATCTCCTGTATTAGTGTAAGAAAGACAGATTTGGTTCAATCCTGATTACAGGTTTGATCTTAATTAAATTATTTAATTTCTTATAACTTGACAGCGAGAAACTATCATAATGTTTAATCTATAAGATTACATAATATTGAATGTAATATGATCAAATGTAATAGAAGCCAATGGTTACCTATATTAAGAGCTCAATAAATATCATTGCTGCAAATATTGTTACAGTAATTAAGATGTTAGTGTCTGCAAAAAAAAAAATGAACTGCTAGGTTCACTCATAAAAGGGAGGCGAGAGCCGGAAATTTGATGGGTAGAAGTAGAAAAAGAAAACAACTGGCGAATTACTGCTTTAAACATAGCAGCTAGGTTCAAGGGAGAGGGGCTCTGTGCCCTAGCATCAATGACAAACAACACATGTTCATGTTCTCGTTTCAAATTTTAAGTGCCAGAGAGACAACAACAAATTTCACCACCTTGATTCAGGATGTTTGTTATCCAGTCAAAAGATCTATCACAAAAAGTCACAGAATTGACTGATAGAAATCCACTCCCATCTGTGAAATGCCATCACTATTCAAGGAATAAACAAAATAAACAAAAGCATTACTAAAATAGAAAGGGATAAGTATCAACAAGAGAGGTGGTTAGATTCCACATATAAAAAGGATCACTCATTTTTGTGTTCCACATACTTCCAACAAAATGGTACAAGATACACATTAGCATTGTAAAACACAAAGAAGGGAGTATAGTGAGGAAATACTGGACCAAATCAAAACTGAAAACCATTTTGGCAACCTCTACACACTATATCTCTATGTCTGATGTCAAAGTGCTCTTCAGATCTCTGACTCTTTTCAACTTTTCTGACGGCAGCACAGTTCTTTATCTTGGGATGGTTCCACTCCCTGGTAGCAGCTTTCCTCAGCAGGTATTCCATGACTCGGGCATCTCCAACATTCTGGGCATCTCCAAGGCGATTAATCAAGATTTCACCTTTGCAGCTTCACACAATGGCCTCTCTAGACCTCCATGCAAGGACACTCAGCAGCTTTCCTTAGTTGTGAAGGGAGATTACATAACTCCTTTCTTCTGTCCTTGACACTGAAGCCAGAACCACCTGGCCAAAACTGCTACATTCTGCTCCTTGCTGGTGCTGGAACATGTTCATTAGATGTTCATTTACATCTTCACCAGCTTTCTGGTTTCTTTCACTATCTAAGCTTGGCTGCCCTGAAACTGGATCTGTAGATCAGGCTGGCCACAAATTTAGACATCTGCTTGCCTTTTTCTCCAGATGACTGGGATTAAAGGTGTGTGCCACCATACCCAGGTCTGATTTTTTCTTTAGTTCCTTTTCACAGTTTGGAAATTTAGCTGGTTGCGATCTTGCCCTGAAGATGCCATGTCCTTTATTCCACTTTTTAATCTGTTCATCTCCTTGAACACAGGACCTAGTTCCATTCCACTTACTAGTGTTCTTTTTTCCCTCAAATTGTATATTTTGCATTTTTATGTGTTCAGCTTTCTCCTTTTCATTATAAATCTTCATTAGAGCTAACATTAGAAAGCAAACCACAGAGTCTATATTAGGCTGTTTTGAGATTTCCTCTGCCAACAGAATTAATCCAAAACTCTTCAATTTTGCCTTGGGCAGACTTTTTTGACAAGGGCAGAAAGCAGCCACAATCTTCACCAAAAATTACAAGCTTGGCACCTTACTAAAATTCTCCTCTGAATCCTCCTGAGTCTGGCCCCAACAGTTCAAGTCATCCTCAGCACTACTGTCTCCACGTTCGTACTAGTTATGGACAAATAAGCAGCTCTTGAAACTTTCAAGTGTTTTTCT
>NC_022016.1:28181557-28189731 GCF_000317375.1 Microtus ochrogaster
AATTGAACTCAGGACCTTTGGAAGAGCAGGCAATGCTCTTAACCACTGAGCCATCTCTCCAGCCCCACAGCAACTCTTATAAAGGAAAACATTTGATTGGAGTGGCTTACAGTTCCAAAAGTTTAGTCCATTATCATCATGGTGGGACATGGTGGTATGCAGGCAGACAGTACTAGGGAAGAAACTGAAAGCTCTACATCTTGATCCACAGCCAACAGGAAGTAAACTGTGTACCACCATAAGAGTAGCTTGAATAATGGAGGCCTCAAATCTGACCCCACAGTGACACATTTCCTCCAACAAGGCCACACCTACTCTAACAAAGCCATGCCACTCCCTAATGGAGCCATTTTCTTTCATACTACTACATATGCTTAGTCTTAATTATACTTGAAAATGAATGAAATCTATGCCCTGGCAATGCTGAAGCATGAATGAGCAGCCCGTATATGGTGGTTCTGTTAAACTTGTCCATATTGGGTTTCATGGTCTGAATTGATGAGGATGACTAACCAGGTCTCTTCCTCTTAATTATACACACACACACACACACACACATAATTTAATGTTTACACACAACATATTTTGATCATATTTTGTCCCCTCCCTCACCTCCTCCAAGGTCCTTCTTATCTCTCTTCCCACACAACTTCATGTTATCTTTTTCCTCAAATAAAGATCAAAACAATAACAGAAAAAAGCAAGAGGATAAAAAAATGTACCAAAACAAACAGTACACCAGAAATATGGGTTCTATTTTGTGTTGACCAACTACTTCTGGGCCTGGGACCTGCTCTAGAGTGTGGTTAATATACCCAGTGACAGACTATTGGAAAAACTGATTTTGTCTTCCCAGTAGGTATCAACTGCAAACAGCAAAGTATGAGATCTGCTGCTGGATAGACATGGGACCCGGTGTTAGCTTCTTCTGTCACAAGTGGTACGACTACTGTGGCATGAGGACCATACACACCTGCTACTGCTACTGCTGCTGTTGCCTCTGAGGCTACCACTGTGATGCCTCCTTTTATTATTGCTTGCAAGTACTTCTAGCTCAGCATAAAAAACCAGCAGGAAACAAGCAACAAAATTCCATATCTCACAGTTACCCCAGGTTAGAAGCAGTCCCTGCAATTCCTCCTTCACTTCTGAAGGTGACCTCCTTTCACTTCTCTGCTGCTGTGAAGAAAAAAAAAAAAACATGGACCAAAACCACTTGGGGGAGGAAATGGTTTATTTAGCTTAGAGTCCATCAGCCAAGGAAACCAGGGTTAGAACTTGAGCAAAAACTTGGAACCCCGGCGATGGTGGCGCACGCCTGTAATCCCAGCACTCGGGAGGCAGAGGCAGGCGGATCTCTGTGAGTTCGAGACCAGCCTGGTCTACAGAGCTAGTTCCAGGACAGGCTCCAAAGCCACAGAGAAACCCTGTCTCGAAAAACCAAAAAAAAAAAAAAAAAAAAAAAGAAAAAAGAAACTTGGAAATGGGAGCTGAAGCAGAGACAAGAGAAGCGGTGCTTTGTAGACTTGTTTTCTGGTTAGCTCAGCTTCTTTTTTTTTATACAGTCCATGTACATCTACCCACGGGGAACACCTACAGTGGACTGGGCCTTTCTGCATCAATTAACAAATAAGAAAGCACACAAATATGCCCACAGGCCTGTATGATGGTGATGACTCTTCAATTGAGGATCCCCCTTCACAGGTGGTAACAGTTACTGTCAGCCTGACAACAATCTGACTGGCACAAGAAGCAATGAAGGAATGAAATAAGAAGATATTAAACTCTGACTAAGACGTAGCCTGGTCTCTGACATCCAGCGAGGATGACTTTGGGTGTACCTCACCAAGTCTGAAGAAAGAATGCACCACAGTGATAAAGAGCTTTGGGGCTTTGTCACGCCATCTAATTTTTACATAATTTCGTACACAACCTAGACACTCTAAGCAACATTAAATTTACACATTATTTTTTCCTTCTATTTGGCAGATTTGCAAATACGTGTTTATGAAATAAGATTCAATTAAGATAGATTTAAATTATCCAATTCAGACTGAAACTTTTTTTATTTAAATCATTATGACTGCAACAAGTAAATTGCCATGGCTATTGTACTTTGTTGGGTAAATATTACCAACCATATCCAGGCTTTCAGAAGTAAACAACATACTGTATAATTAGGCAATGGGAAATTAACAAGCAGGGTCTAGTAATATCTTCACTATTTCACCTAATTAAGAAGCAGCTTGCTGCTGGTGCACCAAGGAAAAAGAAAACAAATTTTAAAAGATATTGCAAAAATCAAAGAGGTCTCTGGCTGAGTAAATTTATATTGAAGCTTTGACCTTATTTATTAAGTGTGGGAGCAGAAGACAAGGGAGGAAAATTTAGCAGGTGGAGGGGACATTATGCACAATTGATGCTATCATTTGATGATTTTTGCCCACTTAAAACTCACATGTTCAAGAATTAATTTCCAGTTCAATAAGCTTGGGAGTAGGGCCAAGCACACTGTACCTGAGCACATGAATCATGCCCTCATAAATAAATTGGTACCACTAAAATTGGCTTGCAGATATGGGCTCACTCTTTCAGGGTTACCTCTCTACAGAATGTAGCATTTAAAATGCTTTCTCAGAAGCAGAGACCAGGACCTAAGCAGACACAAAAGCGGCAGCTGCTTTGATCTTGGACTTTTTACTCTCCAAAAGTATACATTTCTCTTTTTTAATGAGTTATCCAACTTGTAGTATTTTATTAAAGCAACGTAAAATGGCCGAATAAAGTTGAGTACCTAATGTTGCTATAGAAGTATCCATTATTGATGCTGGAGCCTGGGTGCAAAGTCGGTCCTGCAGTTTCCTTGGGGGTATGTGCTCTTCAGTTCCCGCAGCTAGAGAACAGACACAGCAGAGTCTCCTTCCATTTCCTCCCTGTGAAGACAACACAGAAACACGAAGGGTCCCACCGTGAATTCATAGTGTTCTCTTTCTCAAAAAGACAAAGACCGATATTCTGTGCAAACTTACAAAGGATCAGATGGTCTGTACATGTTTGCCCTATAGAAGTACCAGAACTGAGTCGATAAAACATTGCTTATTTTATCATTAGGCAAAGAGACTGCCAATTACATAAAGGGCATAAAAGCCTAAAGACACAGAGTCTTCACTGGATTTGCTCAAGGTCAAATGGAAGTTTGTGATCTAATCAGAATAAAACCTGGGTCTCCTGACCCATAGCTGTGTGCAAAAGTGATGTATACGTTGCTTCAGCAGCAGGTGGCATCTGATTCAGTGTCTGGGATGAGGGCAGACCACACATTAGCCATCCCTTCATCATTAAACCACAGCTAGAAATCCAAAGATATTCATTGTGCCAACAAAATGTTTTGCTCATACTTAAAAAGAAAAAGAACATTAACAGCTTACCAAGAAAATAAAAATACAAGGAATAATTTTTATGTGGGTGGCAACTGGAAAAGAAAAACTGCATTGTGACTCCATGGGTCAGTACTATAGTGTGATGATGACTCCATTTGACCACCGCTGTTACCTTCAGCCTCACAGAACAGCAATTAAAGCTAAGAAGCCAATAGAGTCATGTTTGGTTCTAATTAAAAACGTGCAAAATGTGGAATGGAGAAAAAGAAGCTAAGGTTTTATTTATTTTTTTGAGTAATCGTTGTGGTGACTATACTATGCTGCAGAGATCGTGAAGAGAAAAATGGGATTATGGTAGGGTGAAAGGTGCCAGGACAAGGGTGACAGAACAGAAAGCCGTTCACAGGATTGGATTACTACCCAGGGGCATTATTTAATGCTGAAAGTGCTGCTGCAGAACCCAGCAGGGGTAAACTATTATTTATCTCTAGTTATTAGCCAAGTCTAAACTGTGTAACCAAAATAACAAAAGATTTTCTTTACATCTAATTAGACATAAAGGCTGGAACAATGCTCTCTGAAAGGATGCTTTTAAGATGCTTTTTTGAATTGAAATAGTAACAACATTTGTTTTGTGTGGTAAACAGAAGGCTTTTGGCAGGCGGTTGCTTTCAGTTTGAAACTGCCAAGAACTATTTGCTTATCTGCGGAATTTCCACTACTCTCCCTGCCCATGAGTCATATGGGTGCTGATTTGGAATAAATGGGTCTGCACAGAACTTTGGGGCTTACTGGAGCCATGACATGAATTCCCCAGTGTGTGTGTGTATGTGTGTGTGTGTGTGTGTGTGTGTGTGTGTGTCTGTACACACACTGAGGCGTGCTTATGGTACTCCACTAAGGGTAGAAGATGGAATGAGAAAGAGAAGTGGGGGAATACAAAGGAAGGGAGGAAAAAAGAGAGAAATAAAAACATCATAAAAAAGGAAATGTGGGGGTTGGAGAGATGGCTCAGTGGTTAATAGCATTGCCTGCTCTTCCAAAGGTCCTGAGTTCAACTCCCAGCAACCACATGGTGGCTCACAACCATCTGTAAAGAGAGGTCTGGTGCCCTCTTCTGGCCTGCAGACATGCACACAGACAGAATATTGTATGCATAATAAATAAATAAATATTAAAAAAAAGGAAATGTGGTGAAAAGAAAAAGAAGAACCATGTCAGAGAACAACTGAGTTCCTAGAGGCAAAACGATTGAAGCAAGAGGGAAAGCTGCCAAAAATAAATGAACCAAGAGAAAGAAACAAGAGAAAGCAGGAGAAAGGTCCAGGTGAAGTAGATGCAACAGGAACACAGAAACTAAAGGAAATAACAGGAAAATGAAAAGGGGCTCCAAAAGACTGAGTTAAGCAGGGTTTGGGAGGAACTGCAAGGTTGTCTAAATGATAATGGTATTTGACAGTTTGATACGTATTTATAGCTATTTCCAACTCTCTCTGAATACTATATAGGATTATCCGGATTTTCTGAGGTTTATCACCACAGGCATGTAGGATTAACTGCTGATGAAGTAAAGAATTATTCGTCAACCCTGTTCTTAAACTTCCACAGTACCCTTTCCAAGTTCCCTTAGCATGGTATAAAAAATCCAGATGTGTGCTTATGTATCTATGTGTGCTTTTCTGTGCATGTGATAGTATTTATTGCATGCATACATACATATATATATATATATATACATTCATGAGCACACACATGTATGTGTGTGTGTGTGTGTGTGTGTGTGTGTGTGTGTGTATTCATCCATTAATATCTGAACTCCTTCACTGAGGCATAAATCCACAAAAGTGCAATGCAGAAAATTTTCTGATTGTCAAGTATTATAAAGCTCTTTCTGTGTGTCAACTACTGAGATTTCAGTGTGTTTTTTTTTTTTTAGTGAGTGTGTGTGTTTAGGATTTATTTTAATTTTATTTCTCCCTTCTCTGTTCTCCTTCTAAATCCTCCTGTATACCACTCTCCCATCTCTCCTTCAAATTCATGACCTCTTTTATCAGCAGCTGTTACTTCACATATATATGTATTGCATATACATGCACATATTCCTAAATAAAATGTTACTTATATGGCTGACAGGTTGGCAATGGATAACCAGTTCATGTGCTCTTCGCTGGGTAGGACTGGCTCTCCACTTTTAGCTTTATTCAGTTGCCTGTAGTTCTTTTTTTTTTTTTTTAGGTCTGAGGGCTTATGGAGCTTTACTTGTGCTGCTTGACATGTTTGTTGGTGTCCTTGTTCATCTGACAAATGGGCAGTCATGTGGGTGAGACTTTTCAGATGTTGTTCTGATGTTACTAGGAGAAACAATCTCACATCAAAACCCTGCCACTCTGGCTCTCACAATCTTTCTGCCTCCTCTTCCACATTGTTCCTTGAGCCTTAGGTTCAGAGTGTTTTGTAGACATATGTATTACATATTTGTAAGTGGGTTTCACAAATCTCCACTTTGATTGGTTGTGGCTTTTTGTTATGGTCTCCATCAAAGTGAGATTTCCTTGATGAGAAGTGAAGACCACACTTCTCTGTGGGTATAATGAGAAATTTTATAGGTTGCTGTTAAGGATTATGCTAGTTTAGTGAATTAGTGGTTGTAATTTCTCCTTCAATAACCATGACTTTACTAGCACGTAGCTATCTGCGTGTCCAGTACTAGACACAATACCTCTTGTTGAATGGGTTTTAAGTCCAATTAGAGAGCTGTTGGCTACTGAAAAGATGTATCTGACACTATTGCATCCATAGAGTTATTGTGCCGTGCTGGTCATTAATAAGCTCATAGGCATCATATACGTGTGACACTATTGATTGCTTCCCTCCTTTGGAAACTTGACTGCTTTGTGTTTTGTTTTTAAAATATTGTCTGCTGCTTCTTGTATCTTATATACCCAGAATGTAGGGTATGAGGTAAGTATTATGTCTGAGAATGTTTAGAGCTAACTAGACCATGTAACCAGAAAGCAGCATAGTCTCCAGAGGAGATATCATGTTTTCCTATAAAGAAAGGATAATTGACAAGTATGTCATCAAGGACTGAAAGGAGGGAGAGGTTCTAGGAGGAAATGGAAGGGCTATAAAGACAGAAGTACTGACAGAGTGAAAGGATAGTTATTCTCATTTCCAGTGAGGACAAAATGTTGGGAGTGTTAAGTGATGATAGACTATTCCTAAAATGCAGAACCATGGAATGAAGGTACTTACACATCTGCTAGGAATAAGACTAAAAGCAATAGCTATCTTCTATATGTTCCTTTTTTTATTTTTAGTAAATGTGTGTTGTCAAGTCATGCAATGAAGAACCTCTTTTTTATTTTTTTTTTTTGAGACAGGGTTTCTCTGTGTAGCCCTGGCTGTCCTGGAACTCACTTTGTAGACCAGGCTGGCCTCGAACTCACAAAGATCCACCTGCCTCTGCCACCCGAGTGCTGGGATTAAAGGTGTGTGCCACCACCGCCCGGTGAAGAACCTCTTAAGAGAACCTGGGATATATGGAGGCATAAGTCACAAAACAATCCCACACCAGTTTGGAATTTTAATTAATAAAGGGGTTATTTATTTAAGAAGAAAACTTACAGATCACGCTCCTAGACAACAGCTCTCTGAGTGAACAGGAACAGAGTCTAGGAGCCGGAAGCTAGAAAGTGAGAGCAGGGCTACTGCTGCTTTGTAAAGCAAAAGAGAACATGCCCAAGTGGGTTGGTATCTTAAAGGCTATTGGCTGTAGGAGTGGAAGGAGCAACCACAACAGATATAGAATCTGATGATCAGATTCAGGATGGTGGTAATGGTAATTCAAGAAGATAATGGAGAAGGCTTGGATTCTCAAAACATTAGCTTTCATATTCAGAGGAATATAATGATAGACCAATGTCTTAGTTTGGATTTCTTTTTTTTTTCTTAGTTTGGATTTCTATTGCTGTGAAGAGAAACTATGACCATGACAACTCTTATGAAGGAGAAACATTTAATTAGGGTGGCTTACATTTTCAGAAGTTATTACATTATTATCATGATGTGACATGGTGGTGTACAGGCAGACATGGTCCTGGAAAAGTAGCCAAGTGTTTTACATCTTGACTTTACGCAACAGAAAGTGGTCTGAGATACAGGAAGTGGCTTGAGCATATATGAGACCTTGAAATCTGCCTCCACAGCAAAACACTTCCTCCAAAAAGGTCATATCTACTCCAACAAAGCCACACCTCCCAATACTGAGATTTCCTTTGGGGTTGCTTTCTTTCAAACTACCACTAGCCACAGATTTGGAAAGGTCAAGATGATACCTTGAGTTCTGTATCAAGCAGAAGTTGGGAATAAAAAGGATGAAAAGTAATTACACATCTCTTGGTTTACATTTTGTTTCTACAAGTTGGCAGTATGTTTGGATTTGTGTAAAAGCTGTTTTGTCTTTCATAACTTCTAATATATCTTCCTTAGACAGGACAGGGTAAGCTAAGTCTTACTACTATGTCATAGAAATTTACCAGACACTTTTTAATAAAAATACAATTTTGATTAAATTGATGAAATAAATTCAAAGTAAGAGAAAAGGTTTGGTATGGTGGAACTTCTATAATTCCAAACCTTTTTGAGATGTAGAAGCAAAACAATCAGGAATTTTAGGCTAGGTTCAGGTACATAGAGTTTAAGGTCAGCCTAGCTACATGTAACCTTTTAAAAAATAACCATAAAAAGCTAATTTTGGGTACATTTTATATAGTACTGTTAGATAAAATACTA
>NC_022016.1:28191352-28207748 GCF_000317375.1 Microtus ochrogaster
ATACTTTTAAAAATTCTTGAGGTTGAGGATGAAACTCAGTAGAATAATTGCCTATAATCCTGGTGATCAGGGGAATCTTGAAGCAAAAAGTTTAGAAGTTCAAGTTCATCTTTAGCAAAGTGAGTTGAAGGATAGACAGCCTTGGCTACATGAGTCCCAACCACCAAAGACATATTTGCAAAAAAATTTATTTATAGATCCTCAAAGAATGAAGTATTGTGATGCACTCTTCCCTCCATGACAAGATGATGATGAGTTCAGTCTTATACTGGTCTTGTGCCAGTAACAATAGCTACTGATGTCAACAGTGCAACAAACACATGATATTCAGAAGAAAGCATGCCACAGCACTATATTTCCTCCACCATTTCTTACATTTTATACTACCCCACTATAGTGCTGTCTAAGTATTGTGCAGGGTGATATTGATGTCCCATTGAATGCTTAAGCTTTTGCCAACTTGAAACCATCCAGAGTCGTCTGAGAAGAGGAATCATCAACAGATAAAATACCTCGGCCTTTATGCAAGCCTGTGGGACATCCCCTTGAGTGATGATAGATGTGAAAGGGCCCAGCCTACTCTAGGCAGAGGCATCCCTGGGCAGGTGGTCTTGGGATGTATAAGAAAGAAAACCAAGGAAGCCAGTTAGCATGGCCCTGCTTCAGTTCTTGTCCCTAGGTTCCTGTCTTGACTTCTTTCCCCTAATTCTCTTCATGAAACACTACAAATATAAGCTGAAATAAACCTTTTCTTCTCCAAATTTCTTTTGATCATGATGTTTTTTTTGCAGCAATAGAGACTAAATGAATCTGCCCATGTATGATTAAGCATTTAACAATTTACTCTCATCACTTTAACCAGTAATGAGTCTGTTTAGTTACTGCCATCCAAAGCTGCCCAACAAAATCAAATTACTTCTCTCTAAGTTCATAACAATTCCTGCTTAAAAACATAGGATGATGTAGGAATTAGGAATAGACTCAGTTAAAGATTTATTTCTGAAATACATAAATATTTTGACTTCTACTACCTTGTTAGCACCCATTCCTGTTAGGTTGGGAAGGCAAAAGTTTAGAAGAAACTCTCCTAAATGACTATCACTCCTATTTGGTAAAACCACAGGGCATTTTTTTCC
Organism: Microtus ochrogaster; assembly: GCF_000317375.1. Taxonomy (NCBI): domain Eukaryota; kingdom Metazoa; phylum Chordata; class Mammalia; order Rodentia; family Cricetidae; genus Microtus; species Microtus ochrogaster. The sequence goes on from NC_022016.1 coordinate 28,192,489, forward strand.
CGATAAAAGAAACGTTTTAACTACCTCCTGATTTTCATTTCTGTAAGCATGAGTAATTGTGTTCAAAATTCCTATTGTTGGGCATGGGACTGAAAGACTACCCTCCAATGGACATGTAAAATGGAATTTCAACACTGCCATCTAACCTATAAAAACTATTCAAAAGAACTGAGGGTACTGCTGTATATTTGCATAGGATTAGCTTAGGCCAGAGCCCATGTGAATAAGGCTGTGTTACCCCAATCTCCAGGGGCTGCTTGATTCTTCACTAGTCAGTATTTCCAGAGTAATATAAGCAGGGCTATGTTGACCACAAGATGTGAGAGAGTTTGTCTGCAAAATCAGAGTAGTCAAATCACAAATAAGCACATGGCCATAAAAAAAATCCTAAAAAGAGCTAAGAATTCAGTATAAGGACTACCCGAAATGTCTAGTTTCAGCAAAAACACAAAGGACCATGGAAAGGGTCATACTCAGTGAACACAAGTAGTAAATAGCAACTGTTTCTGAAGAAAGAGAAATGATGGGGCTAGTAGTTAATCCAAAGCAGGTATTATAAATATGTTTAAAAAATAATGAAAGCCAACTTTAAAAGGAGGGTATGACAGCAGCTATTCATCAAATAAAACATAAACTTATTTAGAATAACCAAATGAAGTTTCTAAAGACAAACAATAGCTGAGTTTTCTTTTTAAGCAATTACTGGAGCAAGAAGGCTTGACAAGATGTAGATGGCAGAAGAAAGCCAATTGAAGCAAAAAAATAAAATGAACAGTAAACATGAAAACAATGAAAAAAGAAATAGCCTCACAGACTTGAGGAAGAGCATAACTGTATGCACACTGAATTCCCAAATGTGTATGAAGAAAAGGTAACAGGTAGCAAAGTTTTAAAATAATAGTGTTAAAATATTTCAAAATTGTGTCAAAAGCCTGATTTCAACATCTAAGCAGCTCACCAAACACAAAGCAAGATAGAATGAAGAAAATTCACTCCGAAAAACATCATGCTCAACTATTGAAACTGAAAATGGTTTCAAAACAGCAGGAAAAACATAGCCCATTGCTACAGAGACCACAATCAACAGATCCTTTCTACTAGTGAAATTACTTTTCAAAACAAAATAAAATGATATAACATGATTTTTAAATATCCCAAGGGTATCTAACAAATACTCCAGAACCTAATTAACCAAGAAATATTGTACCTTAAAATATTAAAGTATAAAAGTCAACTGCAACCCTGTGTATGAGGCACTTAAGTTGAATCTGAGCACTTTAAAATATCTATTTAAGCCGGGCGGTGGTGGCGCACGCCTTTCATCCCAGCACTCGGGAGGCAGAGGCAGGCGGATCTCTGTGAGTTCGAGACCAGCCTGGTCTACAAGAGCTAGTTCCAGGACAGGCTCCAAAACCACAGAGAAACCCTGTCTCGAAAAAACAAAAAAAAATAAAATAAAATATCTATTTAAGTCAGTATTTAAACATCATATATAGTCTGTATGTAGGAAACAACAAACCAGGCCTTCTAAAAAATTTATTTTTAAAAAACTTCCTTATAAGAATATATATTTTAAGTAATTTCATTTTTCTAAATAATGAATATATATATATATGATGGATGGCTCAGTTGTGTTATAATTTGACTGTAAAATGCTTTATCTTGATATAAATACAAAATTTCACATACAAAAACTGAACAAGATAAGGTCACAATTGCATGAAAGAATTAAATAATAAGATAATGACAATATTGGATGAATTCAACAAATGTAAGGTTGACAATATAAAAACAATTATTGTGAAACAGATTTACATGTTGGTTCAATAAAGGATATAAAAACACAATCATCTTGATAAATTTTATTTGAAAAATATCTGATACCCACTCAAGATTAAGCTTTGTCTTAATCTTGGATATGTATAAAACAATTTACAACCATACTCTATTTCTTGTTGAAAGACTGGGTGTGTCTCCTGAAATTGGACATAGGTAAATACTCTCAGCACTTCTGTTCAAATATAAGAATAAAGAGTTAGTCAAAGTACTATGGCAGTGTAAGTAAGCTAAGGGAATCCACCTTGGAATGGAAGAGAAGGAACTGTATTTGTTAACACAATATGGAACATACAGTAATAATCCACATTTTCATAAAGGTACTAAAATTAATGAATGGGTTAATCATGGTCAAAGTACCCAATGTAAATACAGAAGTATGTATTTAATATCTATATATTAACAGTGGACCAATTCTATGTAAAGTAAATAATTCTATTTGAAAAAGCCCCTAAGGGGAGGAAAGAAGAATTAAATCTAATAAAATATTTATGAGTCTTATATAGGAAATGGTAAAAATCTTCACAAGAACTAAAAAATATCTGAATTAACCAAAAAAAAAAAAATTCTCAATCTTGTCAAGGTTCAAACTCCCCCTCAAAAATCTGCAAATTTCAAGTAGTTACCAGCAAAACAAAAAGTGATGAGTACTTTTATAGAAATTGAAAAGTTTTTCCTAAAATTTATCTTGTAATGCAAAGAACACAAAATAACTAAAACCATTGTGGAAAAAAGACAGTGTTGAAAGGGGTTGTACATCCAATTCAAATATCTGCAGTTATACAGTAATCAAACAGTGTAGAACTGGGTGGGGGATGGAAATCAAAGGTGCAGATTTGGGAATCCAGATGTAGATTCTTCAATTTATAGTTAACTGATCTTCATAAAAGGTACCAACGTCCTTGTATGGGAAAAAAAATAGTCGTTTCAACAATAGAAATCAAATGACTGGGAACCCTATGTAAAACAGTGAAGTCACACCTTTTCTCCATACCATGCATAAACTTAACTCAAAATAGGTAACATGCCAAACTGGAAAAAACTGTAACTGGAGAGCTTTTAGAAGAATACAAATAGAAAATAATTTTAACAGGGTCTCTCTATATAGTCCTGACTGTCCTAGAACTCACTATGTAGATCAAACTGGCCTTGAACTCAGAGATTTGCTCTAGAGTGCTAGGATGAAAGGCATGGACCACCATGAATGGCAAGAAATATGTTCTCAAGTTAGTCAAATGTCCTTAGCTACAGCAAACACAATGGCTAACAAAAGAGAAAAAGCAATGGTACATTGGACATCTCATGAGAATTAAATTGTTTGTGCTTCCGAAGATCTTATAAAATAAAAGAAATTGAAATATAGCTCAATGGATTAGAAGAAATTGTCCCCAACTTATATATCTAACTAATATAGGTAAATGTCCCATTTCCATCATGTATAAAGAACCCTTATGCCTTATGATTGAAAAGGATAACCATGAAACAATTAGGAAGAATCATATTGTATACCCTACACACTCACACAAACCTACACACACACTTAAAACAAGCAAGTATGCAAGCATGAATAAACTCTACCTAATTTCAAGAACTTCAATACTACCTCTGCTCCCAGCATCTCTTTAAACACTTTTTCGAGTATTGTTCTTCAGTGCTTACTATGTCCTGCATTGCTATATATCCCTTATACATGCATACCTGGTATCATTAACAAGTATTTTATAATCCTTCATAAAGGAAAAGCCTGGTATAGTACATTGTACGTGGTGGCTATTAAATTGGCATAATTCAAAAATGAAAAGAAAGACTAGTGCCTTAATTAAGCATCTCTTAACTGTAAAACAGAATGCAAAAACTATTAAATTTGTCCTTTCATATTTACAAATGGGAAGATTTAAATACCTCTTTTGACGATACTTCTTATTTTTAGCAAACTGCTTGACCCCCATTATAGAGAGCTGACCATTATATAGAGTAACAGGAAGTTGTATTCCAGTTAACTTAAGTTTCTTTTCTTTAAAATACCTACTTGATTTGGTTACTTGATTAGGGTTAACAATCAACTTCAAATTCTAGAGCACATTCTAAAACAGATGTGACTGCCTTTGGTCAATTCATGAAACACTGAAAAATCAGAAAACTAAATATAAATTCGAAGGCATCAGATAAATACCATAGTCTAGGATTCCTATTGTTTGGCCCTGGAATGTAGTCTATCAAATCAATTATTATTTCCCAATCTGATCATTTTTTTAAACTCATGTTTAGCCAAAGAATAAGGCATAATATCTCTCTGAGCTGAGTGTGCACACAAAGCAAATAAGTAATCATTAATTATGCATGATATTACATACCAATTATTTGTGAAGAAGCCTGAGAGTGGTATAAATATAATCTCATTAGTTTTCTCAAATTCTCCATGAGCATGAGAGGTAATCATTATTATCTCTATATTTAACATATTACTATATTGATAAAACTGTATAGACTACTATACTTTGCATTTGGAACACTTACAAATCCAGGCTTTCTAAAACCAAGGCTTTCTCTGAGTAACTGAAATAGACCTTTTATCTGCTATGAGAAAGTCTAAAGGCTCCTCTCATAGTCCCTGCCTCCTGGTGGCTGATATGAGCAGGTGCTGCAGGCAGCCATTAAGGAAGCGACTGGATGGACCCAGCCACTTGTAATTTCTGTATAACTGAAGATAACTCAGCTCCAACTCTTCTTGGGTGCTGAACTTCCATTGCTGCTACAAGAGTAACATATTTTATTAGGAGTGTTTGTGTTTGTGTTGGAGTGCTACTAATTTAGACAGCTGAGAGTGATGGTTTGAAAAATTGTGAATGTGTACAAGAGGAAGGAGGAAACAAACAGAGGAAAGAATATCAATGAGCCAAAATGATCTGGAGCTGTCCAGACTCCATGAGAACAAGCGATTAAGGAAAATATAACCAAGTAGCTACAAATTGGGCAAAAGTCTACCTGTGAGAGTCAACAACGCCACTTCCTTGTCAGAATGCTCACGTTATTCATTTCTTATAGGATAGATGGAGCTTATCATTTATGCACCCCTAAATTAAGATTTTTTTCCTTTTGAGAATTGCATAATCCTTGAAGAACTTTATTAATCATAATAAGTGATGTTTCTATTTGTGGGGGTTATTTTTTTCTCTTGTTTTGTTTTTATTTTTTTGGCATTCAGGACCAAATTCAGACATTGTGCAAGATGCATTCCAATAGCGCCTAACTTTCTTTTAACATTGCAACTATAAGGATTGTTCCTGATATCTGTTGGGATCTACCACACCAAATCAAAACAAGATACTCAGTCTTTCTCCTTCCAGTTACTCCTATGATTCCTGCTACTACTACCCTTTCAGAGAGGGCATGCTCTGCCCATCTAACCCAAAAGCAGATGTCTTAGAAGCCCTTGGCTTCAGGGTCAGTATGGAGGAACAAAGAATAGCACTATCTGTTTTAGAAGCTTCACCGTGGAGTAAGATTTGCCCCCATGCTGTTCTTATTGCCTCTTTGCAATGTGCTCAGATGACCACTATTGCTTTATCCTCACTCTGTGCTTGTAACTTCGTCCACAGAAGCTCAGTGTGTTTGTAAGTAAGTGGATACACATTACAGGTTTTTTTAATTATGTGCTATAATTTCTGTCTCGGTTAGGACTTCTATTGCTATGATTAAAACACTATGATCAAAAGCAAGTTGGGGAGTTAAGAATTTATTTGCCTTACACCTTGGTCATGGCCCCTTCCTGAGTACCAAAGCTGCCACTCAAAGCAAGGCAAACACCTAGAGGCAGGAACTGAAGCAGGAACACCATGGAGATGTGTTGCTTACTGCCTTACTCCACTTGATTTGCTTAACCTGCTTTCCTAAACCATCTAAAATAAACTGCCTAGGGGCGGTACCTCTCTGTGCACTGGTTCCTCCCACATCAATCATTATTCAAAACATGCCTGATAGACTTTCCCACAAGTGAATTCTACCCATGTTTTTTTTGAATTAAGATTCCCTCTTCCCAGACATGTGCAGGTCTGTGTCAAGCAGAGTTATTTCTTTAATAACTTCACACTGGTGAAAATTTTTAGTCATGTTTAGGAATTAAAAAAAAACTTTTTCACTGGATACTTCAATTTGGATGGCTTGGCAGTTTGAAACATGATCTGGGTGTGTGATCCAGGTTGGCCTTAAACTCATGACAATCCTTTTGTACCAGCTTACCAAGTGCTAAGATTGTAGGTATGCCTAGTTTCATGCCTAGTCCTGCTAATGTTTTTGCTTCATCAAAACTGTTTTTAGAATACCTTTTGTGTTATGGCATTTCATTACCTACTAAGTATATATTGTAGAGTCATACCGATATAGCTCCTGCTTTTATTGTTTATTGAAAGAAAGATAAATAAATAAATAAATTATTGCATATGTTGTTCAAGGTGAACTTTACCAAGTTGCAATAATGAGTTGCCTCAAAATATCAAAGATCATATGGTTATTTGTGCTATTCATGAACCTTGCTCAATACAGTACTTCAAGAAGACTCTGTCCATCTTTACCATTCAGTGTTTTAGCTTAACAATCAATGCTTATTACCACAATGTATGAGATCAGTTGAACAGTCTAGATGTAGGGACATAAACATAAACATTATGGAGAATAACTTTACATGGAATGTGGGGCTTGAATCAGTGAGAAGAGTTCAGCTTGATAACAACCACAAAGTGAAAATTCTGATACAAACACAGACTAGAAAACTATAATAAACTAAAAAAAGTCAATGTGGTTGAAGCACAGTCAGTGAACAAAAAAAAAAAAAAAGATTTGAACTAAAGGCTAAAGTGAAGTACCTCTGGGTGGCTTGTGAAACAGTTGGGTTGTGGAGCAAAGAGAACTTTAATTCAGGAAGTGGAATCATTATGTCCTCTGTGTGTCATGCAAAGGCATGTGAAGGAGAGAATCTATGAACCTTCAGCATTTATCAGAGGAAGAAAATCCTGATAAGTAAAGAAAGAAAAGACGAGAAAACACAGACACAATGTTGGTATGAGAAATGGAAGCAATCAGATAAAGTAGTTCTGGGTATGCAGAGAACGGATGACTCAGGAATGACTCCTAGGCTTCTGATCTGAGACACTGAGTGGGTGATGTTGCCGTTTATGAAGCTGACTAGATGGGGGAAAGGACAGGTTTTGCTTGATTATTGTTTGGCTTGTTCCGGTTTCTGGCTGACTGGTTGGCTGGTGGGGGTGGCTGGAAGAAAGTTTTCGAGTTCCATTAAAAAGTTAAATTTAAGAAAGCTGTGAGACACCCACGTGCAAATCAGACAAGCCATTACGTGTACACGTCTGGAATCCATGGATATTGTCCTGGGTGGTGGTATATATTGAAGGGGAAAGAAGTCTATAAAAAGTGGGAAGTGAAAAGTATGGGTCTGAATGAGTTCAAAATATATTGTATACATATATGAAATACTCAATGAATAAATAAAATAATCTATCTAATTTTTTAAAAAGTGGTCTGTAGGGTAAGGGAGGGGACATAAGACCAAAACATATAGGAAATATTCAAAGAACTAGCAAAAAAACATTTATAAAGAAAAATGACAAATTAAAAATAGCAGGTCTGCACATGCAGATACTAAAGTCAAGGAAATAGATGCTATATCATGTAGAAACAATTTAAGGGAGAGGAGAATGTTTATAGCACACCACTTAAGAGCTCTAAAATTTAGACTCTGGAAGGAGAGCTGGGAGAAAAGCCTAAAATTGGACAGGGACAAAGAATATTTCCATAAACTCTAAGAACAAAGTGTGCTTAATTAAAAAAAGAATGGCAAATGGTGTCAAATCCTCCAGGACAGTAAAGTTAGATTAGTATTGAAACCTAAATTCATTCATTTATCCACTCAGCACAGAATAATTCTCTTGCTTTGATTTTTCATCTGACAAATGTTTATTCCAAGGCTACTATTTTGCAGCCGAAATTTGTTCTAGATGTTCAAATATGGTGTTGCCTACAAGAGCCATGGGTTTTTTTCTCCCTAAATCTTACATTCTGTTGGAACATATAAGCAATAGACAAGGAGGTGAATGAAGAAAGTGACTTCGGGTGGTGAAGGTGCTGTCAAGAAAGGCAAATGTTAGAGAGTATTCTAATGACAATCTAAGAACAGACACAGGACATCAAAATGCCATTTAATGTGTAATTATATAAAAAAAAAACACTCTTTTCTTGGCTTGAATGATAGCAAATGCGTTTTGGTCCAGAGTTTCAAAACAATGTGAGCAGAGACAACAGTGAAAGATTTGTTCATCAAGAGAAAGTAAACAGCAATATATAATACCTGCCCAGAATTTGAGAATAGAACACATTTGTTCGTTAATGTGTCCCCTTGCACACAAGCCCAGCTTGTCAACTACCAAGTTCAGAGAGCATCAGCAGACAAAGGAGGAGGAGACAGTGTGATCAGGCATCCTGTGCTTTTACTCTTTGGCCCAATAGGTGCAAGCTTTTTCTAGTGCCTTCTAGATATGAGCAGGTTTTTTCAGAAATCTCAAGTTATATATGAGATGCCTCTTGTAACCAAAGCTAGTCTTCATGGAATCATAATTCTAGACCAAAACTTTCAGACATTTTTCAAACAGCTAAAGTTTAAAGGGAAATTTGTACCAATACAAAGTATTCCTCTTACTTTCTTTATAATTAGATAATTAAAAACTTCTCCTGTCATCTAATTCCAAGTAAGTTTTGTTCTTTGATTTTCTTCATATATTGAACAGAGCCTACTAGTAATAACCTGTACTGTTTCAGTTCCTAGATGGTTTTTATCTTCTTAGAGTATATATGTTTAGGCAGTTTTGGTGCTTTCTCATATACTATCATTTTCTATAAGGCAAGAATAAAATCTATTCCAAATACAAAGTGTTAAGGAAGGAAATAAGGAGCATTTTTCCAACACAGAATTCATGTCCTCATCTCCCCACCGTTGACAGTTCGAGGTCAGTTTCATTGTAACTATTTTGCTATCCTATCAAAATTATAGGAAGCTATGACATAGAATTATTTTATAACCCGTTTCCATAGAATCAAAATCACCAAGGAATAGCAGCTATCAATTTAACTCCATGCCCATAAAAGAAGAGAGAAAGAAAAAGAATATTACTAAGCAACAGAAGCAATTTCTACTTTGTTTTTTCACTTACTAGTGACTGATATTGTGAACTTCAAGAAAAAGGCAGTATGTGCTATATCAGACATGGAGACATGTCATAGTCCCCTTAGAATACAAATAGGTGGCCCATTTTATGAATAGCATGATTACAAATAAATTGTACAGAAACCCAATAAACCAGATGTTTCTTATTTAATCTTTTTTATTTTGCCTAAGGATTAATTCCTCATGAAAATACTTCTGAAATTAGAAACAGTTTTAACAGCACTTAAAGTTATCTAACCTCATGTATAAATGTATGACTACCAGGGACAGGAGGAATCTGACAGACTGCCCTTGCATCTCATCTCGACCCTGCCTGAATAGGTTGCCTTTCATCTTCTCAGGTGTGAAAGTCTACCAGATGAAGATTCATTTGGGTTAACAAGCCCATTTTGAAAGGTAAAGAACTCTGAGAAAATTAGTTTAACAATTAAGTTCTTTTTGCAGAGTGCACCGGCTGCCTTGTAGGATTGCTTCCCTCTGAAACCCCATGAGGTAATCCCCAGTGGAATGAACATGTTGCCAGAATAGAAAGAAAAGAGAGGAGCAATCATGGAGCAGGGGAGAGGGCCTAGAAGGGAAGATATGCTTGAGTAAGGTGCTAAAATGGAGGAAGGTTTTAAAGCAGTCAGGAAGAATAAATAGATAAGAGCGCTGTGGAAAGATAATCATGATTGCCCTAGAAACAAAAGACAAATTGCTTCAATTTAATACTGGAGTATCCATGCTTCCGTGTGTGTGTGTGTGTGTGTGTGTGTGTGAGTGTGTGTATACATATATGTGTGTGTGCATATATACACACACATGGATGCATGCATGTGTGTGTATATATGGTGTACATGCATGCATATATATACATGTGGTGTGTGTGAGTGTATGTGTGTGTGACATGTTAATTTGAACATCTTTAACAAAATAATAATATGAACTGAGAGGCTTATACACAATTTTCTGTGGCATACTTCTGGAGACTACAAGTTTAAGTTCAGGATATGAGTGTTCTGGGATCTAGTGAGGGCCCTCTTCCAGGTTACAGATGACCTGCTTCTCTGGTCTCCAATTACAGACTTATTGTGTTTTCTATTATAAAGACCCTAGTCCCACTCCTAAGAGCTCTATTTCACGACCTAGTTCCTTCCAGTGGCACTGCTCCCTACACCGTAATACTCAGGGAAAGGATTTAAAGGCAAGAATTTAAAGGAATCTAGAGACCTGTATATTAATTACTTGTCTGGTTGCTGTGAGAAAATAACTGACCAAAGCAACCCGAGTAGGGAGGTTGTTTTTTGCATGGGGCTGTAATACTTCACGAGGAGAAATGCGTGGGCCACAGTAGCCGGAGACAGATAGTCACATTTTTTGGACAGAAAGTAAACCAGATCTGGGACCAGGCTACAAAACTTCACACCTCATCCCCAGTGACATTCTTTCTCTACCATGGTTCTATCTCCTAATGAACTGGCGAACGTTCCAAACAGTACAACCATCTGGTGCCAAGGTAATAAACACGTGAGCCTACCAGTAGGGGCATTTCACATTACAACAAAAATCAGGCCACAACAAGTGGGTAACAGTAAATAGTCTACACACACACACACAAACAAGCACACATACACACAAACACACGCACATGCAAACAAACAAACACACATACACACACAAACACAAACAAACAAACATACACACACAAACCTAAAGCAGCGTTAATCTTTTCATCTGCCACAGAAACAAGTTATCTAAAAATCTATCAACAAATTGATTTAAAAATCTTCGTATTCAATTCTAAGGTCTGTAAGTAACTAAATAATTAAAAAGGATAAAAATCTTCTGCACTTGTTTTTCAGTAGCATTTAAAGATGGGAAAAAGTAAGTCAGGAGGCATATGAGTTTATAGAGTGGGTTGTCAGTGTGGGAGTCAAATGTGGGCCATTTATCTTAATTCACTGTCTCATGCATTCATTTCTCAGGCCATTATTCTAGTCAGCCAAGGCCAAAAATAAACACGTTTTCAAACTCAAGTACAAACTGTCTTTCCTTGAATGGTCTAGAGGTTTGACAGGCATTTAGAGAAGTTGTACATTAAGGATATGGAATGCTTAAGGAAACCAGTTGTTCCGGGGCTCAAGAGTCAAATGAAAAATTTTAACTCCATTACTTGCCCTGAAACTCAGATTCATTTTGCTAAAGGGTTATTCATAGCTGTGGACACCAAATAGAAGATCTGTACACTGCCTGTGCTGAGGGTTGTTTTAGAGATCACACACTGACTGAAAGGAGCAGTGCGGGGCTGCTCAGCTGCACACTGAGTCAGGGAGCTGATAGGACTCCCGGGACTTCTGTTGGTACACCAGCTCTGCCCCCACGGCTTTGCCACGTAACACCGGGTCATCTTTTAACCTGCTTCAGTCATACTTTGCTCCTTAGCTTATGAGTTAATCAGCAGCCCGTGGGAGTAAGAACTAATTTAAATAATTTGTAAAAGGAAAGGTTTTTATAGTGCACAGCTAATAATAAACAGCTAGGTTTTAATCCTTGGTAGCGTGAGTCAGTTCTCAAGAAGGATCAAAAGCAATCGTCTGGCAGATTACCACGTCCTCTATTAGGCAAGGCTTCCTAGCCATACTTAGCTGGAAAATCTGAGGATTTCTCAATTGGTACTGTAGTCCTTAACCCAAATCCATCAAATAAGTAAAGTCTAGAGTTAAGTTTCCCTTGGGCCTGTTGACATTAGCCATCCAATGGCTTCTATGCAGGCTGGACTTTGAGACAATGGAAAAACCAACAGGCTAGAAGTCCATATTTACACGAAATTGTAGGTATTGCCACCTCTGGGCAAGTGATCCTGGATGCTAAAAGAAATTGAGCAGCATTTACTGGTGACTTCTGCTTCAGCTCTTGCCTCCAGATTCCTGCCCTGACTTTCTTCAGTGATAGAATATTCTCTGTGGATGAAATAACCCTTAATTCTCAAAGTTGCTTTTGGTCATGATGTTTTAATATATCTATAGAAGCCCCAACTAAGACAGAAATTTATGACAGGCCATGGGGTATTGTTTTCAAACCTGATGTGTTTTGGGGAAGATTATGAAAAGACTTTGGAAATTTAGACTGAAAAGGCCATTGCCTGTTCAAAGCTTCATGGGTTGTTCTGTGGAAGCTTGGAAAAGAAAAATATTTAGAGATATACAGATGGTGGAGTGAAGTGTCAGAGGGAAGCAAAATTTCCTGAGACTGTTTGCGATATTTTGTGCTAAAAATGTGTAGTTGTATTTAGCTGGGGCTGAACAATCGGCCTGATTATAAGAAACCAACCTCAATTGAAGTAAAACTTTTACTTTTCTAAGATATTGACACTGGTCAACTGGATCTGAGAGATTAGTGACAACTACTAAGAGACCAGCATTATTGAAGTGGAATCTAGGAAGTATTTCTTTAGAATTATCACACAGAAGCCCTGGTCCTGTAGAAGCCAAGGCTGTACCACATGCTAACAGCACAAGATGAAGTGTACAAGTTTTCTAAGAGATAATAGTTTTGAAGGCATGAAGATGTCATTGTAACCAGGACAGAATGTTGATGAAGGTTTAGCCTCAATAGCAGTGAGAACCCCAGGATTGAAGGGATAAATGGGAGAAGCTAAGTTTGGGTCCATATGGCAGGTTCAGAGTCCTTGAAAAGAGCCCAGGAGAGGCTATTGCTGAAGGTTAATCTAAATTGCCATGAAGACCCCAGCATTTTGGAGCTGCCTGTACTTTGGGGAAATCACCAAAGACAACAGTATCTATTGAGTGGAACTGATTTGAGCCTCTAAGACAAGTGCCATGTGTTGTGAATGTCAGCAAATTGAGATTGGACAAGTCTTTTGGAGCCCAGAAAATTATAAAGGGGTCCCAGACACTAAGCACTGGACTGTTCTCTCTGTTGAATTTTGGGTTTGCTTTGGTCTGATTGAGACTATCCCCTTGTTTTTCCCTTTTGGAATAAGAAAGTATTTAGCTTATTTCTTATTTTACCGGATGTTGCAATTAAAAGACTGGATTTTTAGAGAAACTTTCGATATTTTAGATAGGCTTTGGGCTTTGCAACTTTGGATATTTTATAGAGATTGAACTTCTAAAGCATTTGAAAATTTAAAGACTGGAACTTTTCCAAGTTGAAATGTTGTATACTGTTGCATTACTTTCAACTTGTCTTTTGGTAACAAGAAAGGAAAGGTTCTAGATGAATAGTGATTTGTTTGTCTGCCCAGCTAACAGGGGTCCAAATGTACTGGATGATTGTTTCTCATGTCAAGCTAGGTTTATCTGGGAAGAAGAGATCTTTGTTATGAAAAATCCTTCTATGGGATTGGTCTGTAGGTTTGTCTATAGGACATTTTGTTAACCAATGATTTTATTTACTGACGAGAGCTCAGCTCACTGTGGATGGTACCACACTAAGGGAAGTGGTTTTATATAGCAGACTAAGCAATCCATTGATGTAAGATACTAAGCAGCATTCCTCCACAGCCTCTGGATCAGTTCCTGCCTCCAGCTTCATGTCTTGAGCTCTTACCCTGATTCCTTTCTTTGACAAGCTGTGTGATGTGGAACTATAAACAGAAGTAAATCTTTTTCTTAAAGTGGCTTTTGGTCATGTGCTTTATCAAAGCAAATAGAAACCCTAACTAAGACAACTACTGGAAATTAACCTTAGCCTATGCGGCTCTGTCAGCTGCATTCACTGGTCCCTAACATTATAGCTGGTCCAATTGCAGTTTCTGGGGTGAATATCTTTCAACAACAGTGCACTCAGAGAAAGAATAAGCTAAGAAAAAAATATATATGTATATAATTTTTATATATTTTACATATTTATCGATCTATATAAGTCTATATGACAATATCTATATATGTACATACACGTATATATTATAACTATTGCAGCTTACCAAAATTTCTCACTGAAATCCAAATTTTTGATTACTATTATCAAAGTTAAGTTTCCTTACCCCAAAATACTATCTATATTTTACTGATTTTATATACTTATATTTTGTTGTAGCTGCTATTAATCACAATATTTATTTCAATTTCTATACAAAACCTATTCAGTTAAATTTAAGGCATGGTTTTAATAATTCTGTTTCTAAATGTTTGAGATTCCCTCAATATGCTCCGAATGAATTGGTCTTCATATTGCTTACTTGATGCTGTAGTTTGAACCACACATTAGAGGATTGTAGTCAACAGCTGCTCATTCATTTCCCAGTCACCCAGATCTGAAATAATCATACAGAAACTGCATTATTACAACACTTATGGCCTATTAGCTTATGCTTCTTATTGACTAGCTCTTATATCTTACATTAATCCATTTCTATTAATCTATGTATTGCCACATGGTTGTGGCCTACTGGTAAGGTTCTGTCTGATATCTAGCATCTGTCTCCTGTGACAGCTACATGACTTCACTTTGACTTCACCTACTCTCTCCTCCTCTATCTGCTTTGAATTCCTACCTTGACCTATTCTTTGCTACAATAGGCCCAAAGAAGAGTCTTTAATTATCAAAACCATTCAAAGCATAAAGAGGAGAATCCCACACAACCTCCCCTTTTCTGTCTAAATAAAAAGGAACATTTTAACTTTAACATAGTAAGATTATATACAAGAAAAGTTACCAAGCAAGAATTATAGTTACAATATTTATATCTACTTTATGTTTTATGATAACCAAGGAAAACTATAATCATAACCATTCTTCAACTCCATGAAAGTCTCCAGAAGGATATAATATTGCCTAAGTTAACAGGGAGTACATTGTAAGCAACTTCCAAAACTGTAGAATTGACAGAGACATCTTGCTGCCTGGACAGTCACCTAAAGTTCTACTGTAACATTGGGGCATCCAATTTTCAGCCTTACAGACCCATAGTGTCTGGTAGACTTTTCCATGAAGCAGGAAAGTTACAGACAGTTCCACCTATACTGGTAGTTTGTCAGTCACTTTTTCTGTGTCCAGAAGAATGTCTGGCAGACACTTTGATGACAGTAAACCCATAGGACCATGACACCTTTAGGCAAGTTCAGCTGTCATTTTTCTGTGGGTCCTTCATGTCTAGTTCATATAGCATAACATCAAGCAGTCTAGGCAAGAGCAGTTTCTTGCCCAAATGACTAGCAAACTCCATAAGGAGCCTCACTGATGCCCATCA
>NC_022016.1:28208462-28223265 GCF_000317375.1 Microtus ochrogaster
TCTCTTTATTTAGCTCCTTCACAGTCAAAAAATTTAAAGAAAACATAATGCTGTATATAATCCAGACTCTTTATGTATATTCTATCTTTATGTGGATTATTTTTCTTTATTTCTTTAATTTTTGACTGTCTGTATTCTGTCTCTTTAAAGACTTTGTTTTATTTTTTAAAAAAATATTTATTTCCATTTATAATTGTCTATACCCTTTTTCTTTTCTCTCCCAAGCCTATGTACATTTATTCAATACTGTGACCCATTTAAAGGTCTTTTTCATCCAAATTTTCTTTATAGTGTGTCTGTAATCCTTTTCTGACAAGGACCACTTATTAAAATGGCAGCTTGGCTGTGGTGGCTCTGAATGCTGGCTCCACATCTCTCTGCCTTTCGATATGGTGGAGGTATCATTACCACCAGATTTGGGACAGTCAGATAGAAGCCACTCTCACTATTTTTACTCTGAAAAGGAGCATGCAGCACAGAAACCCTTTTTATCTGAGTAATAGCAAAATCCACCATGCCCCACCCTGCACAGCCTGAAAATATCTGTGTGTGTGGCAGTGGGAATCCACCATGCTCTCCTGCCTGTAAATTGCTAGCAAACCTGATTCTGCTGCCTGCCCAGGCAGGGAGTGCTAAGCCATGGGCATGGCCTTGGCTACTTTTCTGCTGGCCCTGAGTGAGCACAAAAGCATCCAGACCTGAAGTGGGTGGCAGGAATCAGGCCCAAACATTTCAGACCACATTGGCATGCCAATTTGTTGGATGAGGCTGCTAGTTCATTTCCCAACCACCCTGACTTTAAATAATCACACAAAACTGTATTCATTAAATCACGGCTTGCCTATTACTTATGCATATTTCTAGATAACTCTTACATCTTAAATCAACCCATTTACATGATTTTATATTTTATCTTGAGGCTCGTGGCCTATTGACAAAGTCCTGTCTGGCAGCTCGCATCTTTCTTCTCTGGCATCTCCATTAGCAAATCCTACCAGCCTGAGCCACCACAATGTTGAGCATCAAAGACACTCTACATGGAGCTTGTTTCCTTCTTAGCAAAACTGGCCTTTGGTCAAGGAACTGCCCATGCCTCGACCATTGAAAAATGCACAATGTCTGGACAGGACAAGCAATATACAAGAAAAAAAAGACTGCCAAACCTTGCCAAGACAGGGTAAGACATTTCTGAAAATTTTTCTGCTTCAGAAAACAGTCTGTAAGTTACTCTAGGCCTTAACCAAAGTTGGTTGCTCCAACGTTGCAAATGAGACTTTGGGTGATTGCCCAGGTAGCCAGTTGTCTCTGATATCTACTGCACATTTTGGAAGCTGCTTGATTGCACTTCCTTCCTACTCAAATAATATAATCTTCCTTCTTAGGCCTTCAATGGGGTTAAAGATTAGATAATCATAGTTACTTTCCTCTTATTTAATTTAGCCATACTATTTCTAATACAAGATTTGGACTCCTTAGAATAGAATTATTATTGACACATTTAGCATATGCTCCTTGCTTAATACTGTTTATGCTAGTTGAAATTCTAATTTTTATACTTGCTATTTGTTCCTATTACATTTAGTTTTGAATTAGGCTTAGAACTCTTTTATTTAAACAAAAGGGGTAGGTGCTGTAGGAAGTCCTTCAGCCAGCAAGTAGCCTTTAGGAGACTAGCTCACTTGGGCGTAGCCTCTTATACTATAAATGTGGAGGTAAAATGTGCTCTTGACCTTTTTCCTGGCTTCTGGAAGCAGTTCCTGTTCACCGTTCATGCAGAGGAGTGTGATCTGAGGGTCTACCCCTAACTTAATCACCCTCTATTATACACAATTCTGAGCTAGTGTGGGATTATTTTGTAGCTTCCATGTTTATGGGTGGGATTGTTCATGTGGCTTTGGTTCCATGGATTGGTGCCTGGTTACATACTAACAAATATGCTTTGTTTAACAAATTTAGAGCAATTAAATCAATTCCATACATGGAGCAAGGATCCCAGATGTCACAAGCAGGGAAGACAAACCAGAAGCTGTGCAACTCACTGTAGAGCAGGAATAAGCATGGAGTGGAGGGGTGAGGGGTGCAAGACTGGAAAATTGCCAAGTAGCTGCATAGTAGCTCCATAGCTCTGCTATGCTATGGCTGTGGTGGGGTTTAGCATAAAGACCCTTAGTCAGTGAAATCAAACCAGGCAGGTGGGGGTTGTAGACCTTCTGGGTCACGGACTCTTTGGGTCTTTCTTGGCCTATCCCGGTAGGTATGGATCTGGGATTCATGTGGGCACCAGATGAAGATAGAAGTTACAAAATAATCCCACACTAGCTCAGAATTTTGAATAATAAAGGGTTATTTATTTAGGGATAGACTCACAGATCACAGTGCTTTCCAAGAATGGGAAACAGGAACCTAATCCAGAAGCCAGGAGAGAGAGCAAGTGCGCACTTTATGTCTGCATTTATAATACAAGAGGCCACGCCCAAGTGGGCTGGTATCTTAAAGGCTACTAACTGAAGGAGTTCCCATAGCAAGCAATGGTGGGTTTTGTGCCTGTATTAGGTTATATTACTTATGATAGCTACCTCTATGATTAGCAAGTAGTCAGAATGTAGGTTGCCAGCCCAAGTCACTTTTCCCATACCATAGTAAGCAAAGAAGCTGACACACTATATCGATTTACTTAGCAACTAAACATTTTGTTGTAAGCACATGTGCTGCTCTAATTTATTTATCAGTCCCTAATGAGTGTGGTTAATGTAGCTTATTTCATTCAATAGGTCACTTTTTAAAAATATAAACAGAGAAATCTTTATCCCAAACTTTTTGACTTTTCAGAAATTTTTAAGGATGCATAGTAACCTTTAATTCAGCTATATCCCTGGCAAATACTTAACTAACCAAAGGGCCCCTGAGTTCTTTGATTATTGCTTTCAACTTCAGTTTCCACATTATACACTCTCTCACACATAGCTACACATACACCAATAATTTTCCTATTAGTTTCATTGGCATGTGTTAATTAACTTGTCTTTTGAGTTCAACTATTTTGAAGTCTTCGTTAAGAATACCATTAGCATCTTTAAGGTCCTCAGTCACTTTACTTTGCTAATTGTTTTATAAATTTGTGAAAGTCTAGGTGTCTTTACTAAGCCTAAGAAGTCCACAAAATTGTAAACTACGAACTCTTTGGAGAATCTCATTAACATTTTATTAAAGATAAATCAATGCAAGTTTCCTGCTAACAAGTATAATATACTTCTAATTACCTCTTCCTTTATCACAAATTTTGTTGTTGTTTTTTTTCCAAGAGTGTTGCTTTAAGACTGATCTTCAAGGCTTTATCCATTTGGTCAGATTGACCTGTCTCAGCAGTCTTTCTCATATTTGATTTTGTTCCTTAGCTGTGAGTACACAATTGAAGACCATGGCCCTCCTCTGCTAAATGGCCAATAAATAGTTCACCAGCAATGAGTAGGAGCCATCCAGCCTCTTCCCCTTCCATGACTGATTATCAACAGAGCCAAGTCATATGTGTGTTCAGTGTAAATAACTGTAGCTGCTGTCAGTTCATGGTTGTAGTGTTTTTATCTTGTCTATAGACTATGGCATTTCAAAGCCCTTCACCCCATCTTCTGGACCTTACCTACTTCCCAGTTCCTCTTTCCCAATGTTCTCTGAACCTTAGAAGTTGTGCTATCAATGCCTTACATTGGACAGAGCCTTTCCCAGCCGCTTATTCTCAGCATCTTGGGTAATCATGAATCTGAGCTCACTATCATTCAATTCAAAAGGAGATTATCTAATTAAAGCTTAGAGTAGCTTCCAGCTATGGGTATAAACAGAAATTTTGAAGAATTTTAATTCTAGCTTAGTGTAAATAAATAGCAAGAGTAAATTTCTCATATGTGTCTATGACCTCCGCTGAAATGGGTTGATATCCAAACATACAGTACAAGAATGAGGTTTCCTCTTATAGAGCAACACTCAAATCCATTCAAAGGGCAGTTGGGTATAACACAACAGTTATGCCACAATTGCATATAAGGTCACATGTTGCCAGTCATGAGATTGATTTTTTTCATTTGTTTGGTTGCTTTGTAAGATTAATATCTTGGTAAGACCAATAATGTGTTCCCCAGACCCAGCGACCTGAATATTGCTTCCTGGCACTCTTATAGCTAAGCATCATGGAGGATGTTATCAATTCAGTTCCAGTTTGCTTTTCCACAGTTTGTTAATAATGTAAGTGGTATCTTATCTTCTAGATCTGGTGGTAAATGAAGAACTGACAAGAGTCTGATTGTGTGGGAGTTATCTGTGTCTCCCTGACCAACTCCTGTCCCGTACCTGGATCATATAATTTTTCAGTAACCCACTGCTAAGGGCAGAATTTTCAACATGACTTCTCTATGTTATGGTTATGGGGAAAGTTATATGTTATAGATATGAGAGAGGGAGAGAGAGAGAGAGAGAGAGAGAGAGAGAGAGAGAGAGAGAGAGAGAGAGAGAGAGAGAATAGCCAGAGGCATCTAGAAGAGTTTAGAACTGAGACAGTACTGAACATGGCCAGCAGACTGGACCAAGCCATGAGAGTAGCCGGACCAAAGCAAGGTGGTGGGCCATAGAGAAAGGGGAGAGTAGGATTCGGGGTTGGGGTGGGGCAGGAAGAGTAGGGAGACAGAGAGAACATGAAAGAGAGGAAAACAGAAAAAAATGCCATTTACAAAACAGCAGGGTTATAAGGAGAATGGTTATCTGGTAGAAGGGAAGCCCAGGAGCTGGGGAAGTTAAGGGTTGGTGGTAAGTAAGACGAGCTAGGATGCTAGCATGGACTTTAAACTGTGTAATAGGTACTTGTAATACTGATGGGAGTCTGGAGGCCAGCATACACTTCAATATACTAATAAGCACAACCGATAGCCATTTTTCCCTTCTGTCCTTTGGAATTTGGGGAAATGAAGTTTCTTTTGGACCTGACAGTTTCTTTATGACTTTTAAATATACCTTTTATGCATATACACCCTCAGCTCCTCAACCTCTTTTCTTGTCTTCCCGTCCTTAGTATTTCCCTCTTTCTTTCTCTTTACCTAGGTCCTAGTGTCTCCATTTTCTTAATCTTTTCAATATCCCCTCTTCAGGTTTTCTCAAGAATTATATGGAATAAGAATGAACAGTGTGGAAATCAGAGTATGGTTACTCATCTCGATTGAAATTCTGCATTATTTTCCATTTTTGTCATAGAGATCAGTCTGTAACTTTCTGTCTTTTCTGTATCTCTTCTGGCTTTAGTGTTAGGGTTATTCTTACATCATAAAGAGAGTTTGGTAGCATTACTTCTTTTTCTATTTACAGAATAGTTTGAATAAAAGTTGTGTTTGTTCTTTGAAGACTTGGTAGATATTTTCAGTTAATCCATCTGATTTTGAACTATTTTTTGAGAGAGATAATTTGCATTACAGCTTCTGTCTTGATGCTGATTTGAAATATGTTTAAATTATTTATTTCTCTGTTTAAATTTGGTAGTATATATATGCCTATAAATTCATCCATTTCTTTTAGATTTTCCAATTTACTGGAATATAACTTTAATGGTTTGTCTTTCCTTAGTTTGATTTCCTTAGCTTCTGTGATATCTGTTGCAATGTCTCCATTTTCATCTTTAATTTTACTAAATTATGTTTTATATCTTTCTTTTTCAATTGAGCTAATAATGTTTATAAATCTTATTTATCTTTTGTTTTATTGCTTTGTTCTTTGGTTTTGTTTGTTTTTTTTTCCTTTTCATTAATTTCTGATCTGATATTTACAATTTTTCTCCACCTACTACTTTAGATTTTGATTTAGTCTTGTTTTCCCAAGGTCTCAAGAATCATCATTAAGCTATTTATTTGAGAATGCTCAAATATTTTAAGAGGATTATAAATACTCCTCTGTATTCTATGGTTTTGCTCTCAATTCTAGGAAATTTTTCTAAATTTCTTCTATCATTTGTTTATTGTTCAGTAGTGTTGTTCAATCACCATGAGTTTGCCTACATCATATAGTTTCTTTTGATGCTAATGGCTGTTCCTGGAAAAAGGGGTGAGGACATGAGTCAAAGAATCCCAAGCTAACTCCAAACTATTCCAATTATATTTCTTTATTATAAGGGGCAAAATCACGGAACAGGAACAAGAAGTCCAACCTCAGGTGTGTAATGCAGAAACCAGAGAAAGAGCCAGCCCTGGGCAGGTCAGCGGTTTTTCTCTGGGTACCCAAATGGTGATGCCCTAATCTGGTCCAGTCTCTTAAAGGCTATTGACTGAAGGAGGTTCCCCATCAGAAGTCTAACTTTATTCCACTGGAATCATATGGAATACAGGATGGTGGTTGTATTTAAGGAGCCTTACTTTGTATTAAAATACACGGTCTACTTTGTAAAATGTTTTATACACTGCTGACAGGAATTTGTATTCTTTAGTATTTTGGTGGATACTTATATATCTATAAGTATATGATAGCTCTGTTTTATTTATGTTTCCATTTAACTCCAATATTTTTCTATGTATATTTTGTCCTAACAACCTGCCTATTGGTGATAGGTACTAATATATCCCACTATTACTGTATTGGTTTTAATCTGTGTTTTTACATCCACTAAAATGTGTTTAATGGAATTCAGTGAGCCTGAATTTGATGATTATGTGCTTAGAAGTATATCTTCTTATGAACTCTCCCTCAGTGAGAATGATGTGACTTTATTTATTTATTCTTACTCACTTTAGTTTGAATCTTTTTTATTTTATATTAGTATATTATGTCAGTTTATGTAATAGTTCCATTTCTTGGACTACATTTTTCATCTTTTTACCCTAGAGTGGTATCTACCTTTGTTGGTGAGATATGTTTCTTAGAAACAACTAAAAGATGGATCTTGTTTTCTAATTGAACCTGCTAGTGTTTGTCTTTTGAATGAAGACTTAAAACTATTAATATTCAAATTTATTATTAAAAGTATATATCAGTTTCTGTCATTCCATTGATTTTTCAGTGTTTTCTTAGTCCTTGCATGAAAACCTGTCTTGGTATTGATTAATTTTCCCATGTGGCCTCTTGAGTATGTTTAAGGTTTTATTTAGTTCAAAGTATCGCTTCTTCTTTAGAGCTAAGTTAATGTCAGTCGTTTAGTACTTTAGTGGGTTTTCTTTATTTTGTTGTGTTTTGGTTTGGTTTTTAAGCATAGAAAGTTTACTTCTTCAGTTTTCGTAGATAGTTTTCAGGATATAATAGTTTATGTTGAAAGCTGTGATATTTCAGAAATTGAAATAAAATTTTCTAAAATAATTTAATTTAGGCATTTCTATAAAATAATCCTTCTTATTCTTTTCAGTCTGCCTTTGTATGTGATTTCTCCCTTCTTTCCCACAGTTTTCAATTTCCTTTCTTTAATTGTTGTGTTTAGTATACACTGTGGAGTGTGAAGGTTTTTTCTGATCCTTTATATCTATGTTCTATGAAGCTTTTATACTTATATGGACATCTCTTTCTCTAGAGTTGGGAAATTTTCTTCTTCAACTTTATTGTCTATATTAACTATGGTTTTCACCCCTCTTCTAAGCTGATAATTCTTGGATTAAGACTTTCAAGCCGGGCGGTGGTGGCGCATGCCTTTAATCCCAGCACTTGGGAGGCAGAGGCAGGCGGATCTCTGTGAGTTCAAGACCAGCCTGGTCTACAAGAGCTAGTTCCAGGACAGGCTCCAAAACCACAGAGAAACCCTGTCTCGAAAAACCAAAAAAAAAAAAAAACAAGACTTTCAATAACTTATGTCCTTTTTAAATAACTTATGTCCTTTTTAAATTTATTGTTTTCCTTGATTGAGTGATACAGTTCCTCTGCTTTATCATCAAGCCCTTACATTTTATCTTCTTGATCCATTTCATTAGTAAGACTTCCTACTCATATTTTTGTTAGATGTTTTGAATTTTCACTTCCTGCTTTATTTCTGTTAAGGTTTTTTTTGTATTTATTTTTATTGGCTTCTATTTTTATCTCCTTACTTCATCTGTTACTGATTTCTTGGACTTCATTCATTTTATTCCTGTCCTCTTTACATTTAACCCATTATACATGTATTTTTATTTTATGACTTGAACTCATTAAACATGCTAATAATATTTTTCTAAATTAAAATTATATTTCTTGAATTTAATCTAAGTTGTTCTTCTTAAGGAAGATCATTATTGAATTGGTGATTATTTAGGGAGAATATCATTTTTATTTATCATGTGATCTGAGAGTTACAGCTAGATTTGGAATGTGGTTTTCTTTTTGTACGAGTTTTAACCTACTAGCATAGAATATCAAAGTGGAATGATGGGCTGAGGAAGACTAAAAGGGCCAAAAACAAGACTGATGTCCAAGGACATACAAGATAGTTGTAGAGTTTTGTACCAAGTCCATTGCTCTGGCCAGATTAAGTGGGTAGAGTGTCTGTGACTGTGGGAGTGTCATATATCAATCTGTTGATTTCATTGGTTAAGCAATAAAGAAACTGCTTGGCCCTCATAGGTTAAAACATAGGTGGGAGGAGTAAACAGAACAGAATGCTAGGAGAAAGAAGCTGAGTCAAGGAGTCGCCATGATTCTCCCATTTCAGGCAGACTCAGGTTAAGATCATTCCTGGTAAGCCAGCTCGTGAGCTACATGGATATTAGAAATGGGCTAGTCCAGGTGCGAGAGCTAGCCTAGAAGAGGCTAGATAGAAATGGGCCAAGTGGTGTTTAAAAGAATACAGTTTTGGTGTAATTATTTTGGGGCACAAGCTACAGCTAGCAGTGCGGGCGGCCGGGTGCTGGGGACGCAGCCCGCCACTCTTATTACAACATGTGACCTATGGAGACAGAGGAAGAGGAAGATAGGGTAGGGGCCAAGGGTAAGTACAGGCCTGGAGCTGCAAGGCAGAACTGATGCTGAGAGGGCAGCACAGGGATGGGGTCACTCACTGGTCATGGGGCTGGAGGAGAGATAAGAAGCAGGTGTCATGTGTGAGTTCAGTGGCAGAGAAGGTCAAACTTGAGGCAAGGTCAGAATAACTTACAAGAGGTACCTCATGAGCATTGATTAGAACTTTGATGATCAGCATGGGAAGTGGTTACAAAGCAAGCAAGGTCTGTGTGAGAGTGGAGGTTAAGTCACTTATCTAGACAGAAGCCTAAAGTACCCGAAGGTAAGAGTGTGGCACGTGTGACCAGAGGAACAGCACTTGGGGATC
The DNA here is from genome assembly GCF_000317375.1 of Microtus ochrogaster. Classification (NCBI taxonomy): domain Eukaryota; kingdom Metazoa; phylum Chordata; class Mammalia; order Rodentia; family Cricetidae; genus Microtus; species Microtus ochrogaster. The sequence goes on from NC_022016.1 coordinate 28,217,710, forward strand.
CTGAATGGTTTTGGGTGGGGAGAGACACAGCTGTTATTGTTTGTTTTGTCTTTAATCCCTTTTTGTGTTTATCTCTTTTTCACAGAATGTTGTTGGACCTTTGTCCAAAAACATTATGACATTTGTCATAATTGGAGATACTTTTTGTTTGTATAATTCACATATGAACATTCTTGGCCTTTGCTTTTTGAATATTTTTTTCTTTCATTCTTTCTTTTTCACTTTTACCCCACTTGTCTACTCTCTGCAACAACAGGCAAACAAAGAAACTTGAAATCTATGCTTAGATGTAGGGAGAAACAATTCCTTATCTTTATTATGCCTTATGCGTTTTCTCTCTGGACGATTACACAAGCATACACACGGTCTGACAAACACCATGGCGGACTAACATTTTCAGAGACGTTCCTGAAGCTTGCACATTTACCCTCAGCTTTTCAGATGTTGGTTTTCTTGAATTTGTGTAAACTAATATTCTCTCAAAAGATTTGTGATGCATTCACCAGCAATGCATCCAGGGTGTTCTTTCCTAAAGCACAGTTCTCGCCTTGCAATATAGTGATGATTAAGTCCTCTGTGAGAGTTTTTTTTAACAGGGAAAATTCTGAAGCACACAGATTTGTCACATTAGCCTTTACCTTTCAGGAGCTCCCTCTTCTGGAGAGGCTAACTGCACAGATCCCAACCCTAAGAAGTCAGCAGTGTCTCCAGAAATGTTATGTTCTTGCATATGCTACTCCTTCCAACCCAATTCCCTCATGTAGAAACTTTGTTTACACTTATTTTTAAATGCATACCTGTGTCATTTCCTTTCATTTAAAACTTCCTTTGACTCTACAGTGACTGTAGGCCTTATTTTATATTCTCATTGTATTGTTTAGAGTTTTATCAAATTCCAAAACTCTTTATTGTATTAATTTGCTTACATTTGCCTCTTTTATCAATCTCTAAGCTTCTTGGCCACTCCATATGCAAATACACATCATACATCATGCAGAATAGATGAGAGATATATAGTGATCTATTTTGAAACGTGTATTTGCCAATACCATTCTGGAAGATAAATGTCACAACCATAAATTTAGAATTTATTGTGGAGTAATGTAGAATTTACTCCCTCTTTACTCATCTTTTTTTAGGTTCCTTAGTGATCAAGTGGTCATTAATAAGGCGATTGTCCCATATTATGAGTGCACTCAGGCAGCAAAATATGTCCAACTAGGTTAGGCAACCATGACCCCATTAAAAAAACCCTGCAGAGGAACAGACTGATACAGTTCTATCAACACTTAACAGGTTACACTCATGCACAGACCCACACCTGTGAACACATCTACTTTCCAAATTCTAGGTTCAGATGGCTCTACAAGCAGTCATTAAAATACAAGGCGCTAAGGACCCCTTATTAACTAGAGTAGGATTTCAAAGTTTACCTCAAACTGTCTCAACTGGGAGATAATTTCCAGGAAAACTTGAGGTTAAGAATGTTCAAGTGAGTGAAAGTAAATGGGAAAAATGAAGTTTCTAATTAGGGGAAAGAAAGGAAGAAAACTACAAAGAAAAGGAGAAAGGGGTAAAACAGCAGTAAATGTGTCTTAAAAATTCATAAGGAATCATATTAACTATCTACCTTAAAATACATAAGTTGGTACATAAAGACACATAGATAGTTTAAATGCAATTTTTTATTTGAGCTGTGAATAATCCCTCGAAGAGCCAAAGACCAACTAACAAAATCCCCAACACCAGGCATGAGAAATATTTTTCTGAGTTGTTTGTTAGAGATGTTTTAGAGATGTTCAAAACATTACAGGCTATTGTTATTGCTATTGATACCAATAAGAAATGAAAAGTAAGTTCACATTTGCTGGAGACACCAAGCACTTCAAACAAAGTGCCCAAAGGTCACTGACCTAGAACTGACCTTAATGCCTCCTTCTTGAGGCCAAGTATTCATGGTACTAGAAGGCACCATGCAAACTTCCATAGGAGAAAAGCAAACAATATTTCTAGCTAAGTGTGATGCCTGTGAATCACGACAACCACCAATATGGCACAATATGGCTCTAGTTACGGGGAATAGTGGTACATGTACTGTGTCAGTAACCAAGAGCTCTCTCATTGAACTGAAGGCCCACTCAATAAGAGGAAAATCAAGCTGGTACTGAAAACCTAGCCAACAATCCAAGAATAGTGAGGTCATGGATCTTGGAGGAGAACATATAACCCTACCTTCCTAAACCAGCATAATTCTAACAACATTATAAATATTTATCTTTTACCCGCATGGATAAATGTAGTCCTCACCCCTCATCAAAGAAGTTTCTCTTTTCAACAGATAGAAATCATTGCAGAAAACAACAAACAGACAAAATACAGAGTTGTGTAGCCTAGAACCAACTGATACTTCTACAATACACTTTCAACACTTAAGGTTCCGAGATCATTGCAGAAGGGGAGAAAGGTTATAAAAGTCAGAAGAGAGTTTGTTGTGAGCTTGTGTCTCTTAGGAACGTCAAAAGCTACACCCACAAAGTCTCACAAATATGGCTGCCAAACTATGAATTAAACAAGGAGGAAATCAACAGATTTCCTAAAGTGCACAGGGAAAAAATGCTCATGAGGCCTTAACCCTATACAAATAGCTACAGGAATCTAAGCAATGTCAAGAGGTACAGAAATAGTCTTCCATGGAAAAGAGCACACAATTAGCTCTCTAATACCAAATGGTCAGCTCTGAAAACTAAATAAAAGTAACATTGTAACAAGATACAGACTAGGCAGGTTGCATTCATTACTTAGGAATATATGCAAATACATATATCCATACATAACAACAGTAATGAGAACAGAATCCATGAATTCGTAAGAGAGAGTGTAGAGGGGAGCCTAATGGGAGGAAAGAGAAAGGAAAAATGATACAATCATATTTTAATCTCAAAAAGGCAAAGAAAATAATAATAAATGTCTAATGGTCTGATTCTCTGAATGTCTAGTTATAAAGAATATCATGTTCCTTTCAGAGTTTAGTTGAAGTAGTGATAAATGATAAAAATGTATGAATTATCCTTTGTATTACTGAAATATCATCTAAATTCAAGAATGACTAATCTTTTCTAAAACTTGTTCTTATTTTCTTTGCAATTATTGTAATGTAGTTTGGGGGAACAAAAACAATATTGTTTCTCTTTTTGATTGCTCCAGAATTAGCAATGTACTTCCATAGTATATTTTAAATACATTTGCTAATTACAGGAAGCATCTCATGATTGTTTCTGCCCATAAATGTAGGTGAATACTTATAAATTTTTTCCAAAATGCAAACTCTTAACCAAAAAAATAACAACACAAGATGGACCAAATAAGATATATTAACTTGTTTTCTTTTCTATCTTTAGTTTTATATATCAGAATTAATCAATAGTTGATGAACTTTGCTTAGCCTAGAGTAGGCTGATTCATTTTTCTCTAATCACAACACCCCTTTTTCCCTGCTAAATATGTATGTGATCCTAAGTCCATAACTATATAAAATAGATTTCAAAACAAAAGTTTGCTAATCATACATAACAAGAAAAATTTTTTAACAACTGTTTGGTATGCAAATAGTTTTAACCTTCATTTAAAGATGAAAGCAAATTTGTATACTATTAAGTCAGATACTTACGTTTTATTAATTTTTTCTCAAATGTCATGTCAGGAATCTTTTAATTTAATTATAATTTTTACTTTATTTATTTATTTAGCCTTAAGGGTTTGTGTAACTATTATGACCTCCAGTTTTGTGTTTTATAAGATTATTGAGTGTGCAATTGAGTGTGTCTCAGAATCTATATTTGTTTCTTCTACCTTTCCTTGGTATCTTTTCCTTCTGTTTGTTTTGTTCTATTCCAATTTGTTTGTTTTCATTTTATCGTATTATATTGTATTTTATTATCACCCCTTATATGCCATTTGTTTCTTACGGAGAGACAGAAAGAGGGTAAATCTAAGCAGGACAGGGATGGGAGAAACTAGGAGGAACAGAGGGAGGGGAGACTGCAATCAGAATATAATGTATGAAAAACAGCTATTTCCAATAAAAGAAAAAATTATGTCTTGACCATTTTATCCATTTACATAAAATGTTTTTGTCATGTTTACCTTATCTTTCTTTCTCCAGGAGGAGTTCTTCTTTCCCTTTCCCACTACAATGTCTTCTTCTCTTTACTTATTTATCTGGTGTGTGTCTCTGTGGGAAACAGATAGAGAGAAGACAGAGAGGAAGACAGAGAGAGAGATCCACTAAGTTTCATTAGGGTTTCATGCCTGGACATGGATGGGAGGTTACTTACTGGACTAAGGACAACAGTCAGTGCCTGCAACAATGAAGAAAATGATACCATATCCCTCAACAAGTGTTAACTATCAATAGTCCCTCATGGAAGGCTGTAACCTGATGGGCTCTTTCACATCCATGATGAAATGTTGAGGAAGTCTGTCTTAGTTATTGGTGTGATGAAACACCATTACTAAAAGCAACTTTGAGATGAAAGGGCTTATTTGGCTTATGTATCCAGGACCACCAGCTCGGGGATGATAACATCTACAACAGGCTGGGTTCTCCCACGTCAATTTTTAATTAAGAATATCCCTTAAAAACCTGCCTAAGCTTGATCTAATTAAGGCATTTTCTCAATTGAGGTTCCACCATCTGAAATGACTCTATCCTCTATGAAACTGACATGAAACTAGGCAGCCCAGGGTCCACTTACAGGTAGGTATTGTGTGGATAAACAACTAAAGTGTGAGTTTATGATTGCAATAACTGTCACATACAGAAGACTGCATGTTTCCTTATCCTTGGCTCTTAATATAAAATTCTAGTGGAAAACTGAGAGCAATGACAATATAGTGTATTATTTGTGTGGCTTCCCTGCTTAAAACCTTGAATGAGGACAGCTACAATCAGTACTATGACTTTTATGTAATAACTCTAAGTTTGTGAGAACACTATACACCCATAGAGGTTATCTCTGGTTAAGCTCTCTTTATTTTATATTACACTTTAATAAGCTCATAAAATAGCAAGTTTAATATTACTTTTTCACATCTCCTTAGTTTTGGTTGCCCTCCAACCCTCCTCTTCTGTGTTTAAACGTCTTTCTAACCAGCCTAGTAGCACCCCCCACTTCAGTGTCTGATGTGCTTTAGTGTCTGTCGTCTTACTGTAAGGCCTCCCTGCTTTGCTCTAAAGAAGTAGTTCTCAACCTGTAGGTCACGACCCATTTGGGGGGTCAAATGAACCTTTTATAGGGTCATGTCTCAGATGCCCTGCAAAGCAGATATTTACATTTTGATTCATAAGAGTAGCAAAATTACAGTTATGAAGTAGCAATGAAAATAATTTGATGGCTTGGATCACCATACACGAGGAACTATATTAAAGGGTCACAGCACTGCAAAGGTTGAGACTAAAGTTAATGTATGTAACTGATGCTGTAAAGCGAAATGTATCACCCTAAACATTCTTAGCTGTGAACCACATATGAAGCAGAATATGTGACATTTGTCTTT
>NC_022016.1:28225247-28226218 GCF_000317375.1 Microtus ochrogaster
TGTATGACCATTCACTGATTCATATTTTCCTGGTAGTTAAAAATGTTGAAATATTTAAAAATATTTATTAGCTCTTTTTGTTTCTTTTTTTTTGAGAACTTCCTGTTTAGTTCCCATAGTCCACTATTTAATTGTTTGTCTGTTTTCTTGGTGTTCAGTTTTTTAAGATCTGTGTATCTGCTAGATCCTAAGCCTCTGTCAGACCTGGCTGCCAAGGGTTTTTCCCTTTCTGTAGGCTGCCTCTTCACTCAGCTGACAGATTTGTTTGCAGTATAGAAGCTTTTTAATTTTATGAGATTCCTCCTTTGTAAACTGTTGGACTTATTTAATATAGATCATAAGCATCTAGAAATTAAAGCACTTCTTTTTAAGCTTTTTGTGTGTTTTGTTTTTACATCTCAACCAAAGCTTCCCTTCCCACTCCACTTCCCAGTTCCTCCCCCGACCCCAAATCCATCCACTTCTCTTCTACTGTTTCTCTTCACATACAGGCAGGCATCCCATGGATCTAAGTTAGCCATAGTTGCAATGAGACCAAGTTCCTTCTCATCTAACACTGGATGAGGCAATCTGGTAGGAGAAATGGGTCTCAAAACAGGCAATAGAATCAGAGATTTCTTTAGCACTCACTACTAGGAGTCCCATAAGAAGACCAAGTTACACACTGCTACATATATGCAGAGGGCTTAGGTCAGTCCTCTGCAGGCTCCCTGGTTATCAGTTCAGTCTCTTTGAGCCCCTGTGAGGTCAGGTTATTTGGTTCCATGGGACTGTGTCATTGACCCCACTGACTCCTGCAATCCTTCCTCTCCTTATTCCTCGGGATTCCCAGAAGTCCACCTAATGTCTGGATGTGGGTTTCTGCATCTTTTTCCTCAGTTGCTGGGTGAAGTATCTCTGATGACAGGCTAGGCACCAATCTGTATCATTAGATCAGAATATCATTAGGAATAATTTCATTGACTTTACAT
>NC_022016.1:28227333-28227915 GCF_000317375.1 Microtus ochrogaster
TCTTAAATCCCTGACCACTGAGGATTACACATAAAATGATATAAATGGGATTAAAAATCATCCATTATGAATCTGAAGCTCGTCTTCCTCCATTTTAACCCATGTCCAATTATAGAACCTTACCTCTGGAACCTAAAATGTGAGAGACCAGACCTAGGCTTTCTTTAGTTTCTTTAGATTTGTGTCTTTAAATCACACAGATGTAGCACAATTCCGCTCTTTCAATAAATTTTCTTATTCACAGATACAGCACAATTTCACCACATTAATTAACTCTCATCCAACACTCTCAGAGGAAAAGAAGAAACAAAAATTCCAATTACAGAATCCATTTGCTGAGAAAACTGTTCCCTGTAAGTGGAGTCTGTCGTGTGTTTCCAAATCTTTCCCTTGTGTTTGGCAATTCAGTTACAGCATGTTCATATGACCAAGTTTCTCCTCTGACACTTCATCTCAGTTTTTTATCCAGATGTTCTCTTTGATTTGTATGTCTTTGTTTCTTTGGCTCTGCTACCAAAAGCGATGGTTGTTTTACTTTTTTGTGTAATATTGCATGTGGTCAAGCACTTTAGAGGCAGTAAT
>NC_022016.1:28228121-28232018 GCF_000317375.1 Microtus ochrogaster
CCTAAGATTATCCATAAGCACAGTTATTTACATTACAGTTCATGACAGTAGCAAAATTACACTTATGGAGTAGCAATGAAAATAATTTCATGGTTGGGGTCACCACAACATAAGGAACTATATTAAAGGTTCACATTAGAAAGGTTGAGAACCACTCTCATATAGTAAAAAATAAAGGTGCTGGAAGGCTAGTCATTTGCTACAAGACACTTTCTGATGAAGATAAACTCGTCAAGAGTAAGACAACATGAACTGTTAAAACAAAAAACACAAGTAAAATAAAATATAGTATAATTTTGAACAATAAATATAAAAAAGCTGCTTTGGGCCTGTAGCAGAGCACAATATATATAGCCTGGCAAGAAATCTGATACACAGAGAAAATAGGCAGAGGCAAAGAGATGCCATGTAGCTGCCAAAGGAGACAGACATCAGAATTTTACTGGTAAGCCACAACCTCATTGTAAAATATAAAATAATAGAAATGGGTTCATTTAAGATGTAAGAGTTAATTCATAAGAATTCCAAGCTATTGGCCAAGCAGCATTGTAATTAATATAGTTTCTGTGTGATTATTTTGGATCTGGGTGGAGGGAAACCAACAAACGATCTCTGCCTACACTCTAGGATAATCTTTTCTACCTTTTTGGATTTTTTTTTTGTTTCATTTGCCATTGACTTGTTCAAATTGGATGAACTATTGTACATAAACTTTGATTTCCTTAATTTGTTTCTTAAGGTATAATTTCACATGCTCTTTCCCATGCTCCACATTATTAAATATTATAGCTAACTATAAAGGCTTGATTAACTTTATAATAGCTTTTGAAACTTTATCTGTGACATTTGTATTTAGATTCACATCTACAGAAACTTAATGTCTGCTTTGCTCATAGCAACAAATGCTGGGGGACTGTTGATTATATTAAATTTTCTTGTAGAAATGTTAATGTCAAGAAAGCACTTTCTCAGACACCACAAAATGATGACTTCCTAACATTCCTCCGACACTTGTTAGCTATAATAGTTCTTACAAAGGAAATATTACCACTCACATATGATATGTGATGGACACTATTTCAACATTTTCCAAAAACATCCTCATTCTTTTCAGCTGGGAACTGGAATTGAGGACCACCCACATACATGCTAGGGATGCTCATTGCTCCTGAGCTAACAGTGTGCTTTTAGGTTTTCTCTGTAGATAAGTAAGCAATGTGAGTTTTTGAAATGACAGATAAAATACCATCCTATTAATGTTTTTAGCTTCCTTTTAAGATGTGGGACTTGACTTCACTTCCTGGGCATCTTTTCAGAAACTGAAAATCTTTGTTCTTGCTGACATTAACACAAGTATTCATATTGTACCTTGTAGCATGCTTTAAAAACAGGAACATAGTATAAATTAAGAATAGAAATGTAAAATTAAATTTGTATAATATAGATTCAGGTTTCCATCTCCCTAATTATGAATGAGGGGGAACATTGTACATACATGGGTGTTCATTTGTAATGTCATCCTCATTTCTTCCATGTTGCCAGTATCTCTTGGTAACTTTTGAATTTCACACATCTTCTTCTTATTAAATATTAGAAGTTTTTTATTATTGTATATACAGAAATGTTGCGGAAGATCCTCCCGCTCCTCCAGCCTATAGCCGCTGAGATACCAGCCCATTGGGGCTTGGTCTCCCTCCCTTTAAAAAAGTGGCCACTTCCCTCTCTCCTCTCTCTCTCTTCACTTCCTGCTCCCCTGGCAACTAGACTCCCTTCCTGGTTGCGCAGAGGGCTGTTTTCTAGGACGGTGATCTGTAAGTTTTTTTCCCCTTTAAATAAATACCACCCTATTAATCATAATTCCAAACTGGTGTGGCATTGTTTGTGACTTACGCCTTCACAGAAATATGATTTAACCTATAATTTTTTCACCTCATCATTATCTTATTTTAGCATGTTGTTGTCATGATTTAGTTTTTCCCTTAATTTTTATGTGCCCAAGTATTTCAAGTTTCTGTTGCATGCCTATATTTCTTTTATATTAGTTTTCTGAGGTAAGCTCTCATTCTCCAGCCCAGACTCTCCACAAAATTATGACTCACCTGCTTAACCTCCTAAGTATTGGTGTTATATGCATGTGTTACCACACCTGGCAAAGAAGTTTCTGGTTTCTGTTTTGATTTCTCCCTCTGCACCCTCTTCTAGACCTGCAAGAGATTGAAACCATGTCACAGAGTGTCCTGGACTATGCTTTCTGCTCTTTGGTATTGCACCTGCTGAATTTAAATTAGAGAAAATTTATAACAATTCCTGATTTATAGAAGAATTCATCAAGGTTTTTCTCACTACTTATAAAGTTTCTTATTCTGATCCACTTGATATTCACACAGGTGTATAGTGTGAAGAACATATTCAATTTTTATCTTTTTCCATATGGTTTCTCACTTGGCAAAATATTCTAACAGTCTATTTTAGATATCCTTTCCTGGATGAGATGGACTAGCTTGTACCTTGATTACACAAAATAGAAACATTTGTATAAAGTAGTGATGATAATAATACAAAATGAATTGCTTGTGGATAGTACAGAGCTATTGTATCCTCTGGTACTTAAGCAAATTAGTTGCTGTATAAAGAGAAATGAATTGTGTTGGGCAGACATTCTCTACTGTCCTCACCCTCAAGAAATCCTCTGATTCAGTATACCAAGATCTGGGATACTGAGAAGCCAAGAAAAAAACAAGCTAAACGACATAGTTGATTGAGAAAGAACAACTTAATGTTTGACAAATGTATATTGTCCTGCAACAAACCCTCAAAAGTGGCATACAGAATATTTCATTATCCAGAAAAATTTCTTTGTTCTTCTTTCCAGCCAATACTCAGCAGAAGCAACCTGTGTTTCAATTTATTTCACAGAACAGGTTTCCTCTTCTTGAAGTTACAGTAGAATCTATCACATGACATGTATTCATCTATATATTTTTAAGTAATGTTCAAATATTAATTTATATACAATTTATATTTTTGGCATTAGCATCTGTTTTGATTTTCAATGGACTGTCTTACTATAGAGGCTGCAACTTAGACCTAAAGTATTTTCTAGTAGGTTATGTCATTGAACAGACTGTTTTCCTTTCTTCCTTATTTATCAAGCCCTAGAGCTAGATGTTTCTGGTTCTGTTCCTGCATTTGATCTTTTACATAGTTCTGTTGTGATATCTTAGACCTTTTGTATTGTGGGTAGTATGCCTATCCTCTAACAACCAACATACTTTTTATGAGATATACCAGGAAGTCAGAATATAAAAAAACTGAATATGGCTCATAAATTTGTCACTTGTCATTATGGCACTGTTGCTCCACAACTGCCCTTTTTAAAAATTTAGGAATTCCTTGCAAAGCATTTTGACATTATTCGTCCTCCTCTTCCACTCCTTCTCGACCCAACCCCTTCCTAATGATCAAACTTTGTATAAACTATTTTATTACACCCCCCCAAGTTTAATCTGGGCTCTCCACTTATTCTTGAATGTGGAACAATCCCCTGAAGTGTGATAGACCTATGAAGGGCAAACAATTAAAGAAAACTGACTTTCTTATGCAGGCTCCCCAGCTGTCAGCCTGGAGTCAGTGAGGCCCCACTTGCTCAGGTCAGCTGGCAATGGAAATAGTATTTATCATCCCTAGTGTAAGCACTGGCTCTTTGGAGTCCGTTCCCTATGGAGGGATACCATGCTCAGCTCCTTGGTTCTGCCTCAAGTGATGTGACAAACTTTGTTGATCCATGGAAAGCCTCACCCTCTCTGAGGAATGGATGAGGGTGGGGTGGGGACCAGGTGGGGGGAACAGGAGGAAGGGAGAGAGAGGGAACTGTAATTGGTATGTAAAATAATATTG
>NC_022016.1:28232118-28240831 GCF_000317375.1 Microtus ochrogaster
GAGAGAGAGAGAGAGAGAGAGAGAGAGAACTGACTTTCTCCTTCCCAGTAGCTATCAGTGACAAGGAGCTCCTCATATAGAGGTGGGTCTTCATGCCTGCCCTTCTCCATGCTGTGATTGAGTCTGACTTGAGCTTTTGAGGGCCTTGTGCAGGCTTTCATAGCTGCTATGAGTTTATATATGTAGCTATGCACAGGAGACACTATTCCTTGTGATCATTAGCTACCTTGGGCTCTTCCATACTTTCTGCCTCCTTCTCCAGAGGTGATAGAGACAGCCACTGAGGCTGAGCATTCTGCAACCTTTTGTTCTCTGCATCTTACCAGTTGTCAGTCTCTGTGTCAACCACCATCTACTGCAAACAGAACATTTTCTCATGAGGTTTGAGAGTTGGATTGCTCTTTAGGTAAAACAACAGTTTCTAGGAGTCATTTTAATTCTAAGTATATTTACCAGCAGGGTAACAATTTATATTCCACTAGGGGCTATGACCAAGCTAGTCACATGCTCTTGACCCCAATAATGGTGCCAAATATAGGTTTCAATATGTGAAGTAAGCCTTAAATCCAATAAGAAAGTTGTTTATGTCCATGATATTCATGCCACTCTTGTGCCTGTGGGTGTACCTTGCTAAGCAAGGCATTATTATAGCCCTTAGAGTTCAGAGGTGTGTAAGGTTGATGATTACTCTTCTCTTCCTATATTCTGTATAGCATGTTCCAGTACTATGAAAATTAGCCAACAGGGATGAAACTTCCAGGTGAGTGCCATCCTGATTTCTATGTGTTTTACAACTCAGGTATGTGGTGTGTTCATCAGTAATATATTAGCATCAAATTCTATAAGTTTACCAGCACATTGCACTTTGGAAATATATAGGAGTTTGGGGAACTCATAGGTCAATAACTCCCAAAGAGGATATTCATTGCTGGCCCTAAGATTTTTATTTGTTAGCCTATGGTGTCCAGTAGGGTTATTGCTGCTCTGTTAAAATGGAGATATGTGTATGTATATATTTTAGGAAGCTTCTACAGAAGTAGGTAGGTTTCAAAAAGCATTCAGTGTATTTAGCCCTCTCCATATTCCCTATTCTACACTGCCATCCCATCTCCAACTACAACTTAATATTTCTTGTTCAATTATTCTCCCCCTTAAAGCACTATATCATGGGGTTCTATCTTTGCTCCCTTAAAAGCAGCCCCTAACTCACTCCCTGGCCTCCATGGGTACTGAAAACAAGCATATGTATCTGAAGATTCAAAGCTAACAACCAGAAAAGAAAGAAAATGGTGATGCTAGCCTTTCTGGATCTGAGTTACCTCACTCACAATATTTGTCTCCAGATCTGTAGTGGCATGTCAATTGTGTTTTAACAAATAAAGACTGCCTGAAGAGCTGAGAGTCAAAAAACAGTCCTACTGGTCAGTCTTACAGACCAGGTTACAGTAACACACATATTTAATTTCAGAAGCCAAAATTACATGCAACTTTAATCCCAGTAACCACACTAGTTGCCATAGAAATTGGGTGGTACATGACTTTAATCACGGCCCTAGGGAGGAATATAAAATGGAAGAAGACAGCTCTCAATACACAGTCTTATTCTGAGATTCCAGGAGGCAAGATTACCATTTCAGACTGACGTCAAGGTAAGAACTAGTGGATGGCTGTTTTCCTTTCTAGATCTTCATATTGAACCCCAATTTCTGACTCTAAGTTTTTATTAATTGTGATTCACAGATCCATCTATTTACCTGCAAATTTCAAATAATTATTCTTTTATTCAGGGCTGAGTAATATTCAATTGTATAAAGGAATTACCTGGCATGAGTGAGAAGGAAGCACAGAACACACAACAAACCCTCTTAGGAGTTTATTGTAGGGAGACATGTACAGGCCTGGTGAGGTCAATGTGCAGAGAGAGAGCTGAAGATGGCCTGTCCAGCATTTGAAGGCTGCCTAGCACACATGTGCACAGGGGGATGACGTGGCTACATCATACACAGATGACGGAGTTCATGCATACACACAAGGGCTCATGTAGCTGCCTCATATGTAGGTGATGCAATCATGCTGAACATGGATCATGTGCCCTTTAAGGTCCCCAGGGCTCGTCCAGACATTCATGGCCCTAGAACCTGGAAGTGTCAGCTTATGCTTGTTTGGCTGAAATCATAACAGTCTATCCTTCTGTTTATCATAAAAATTTGGGGAGTTTGGGGTCTTCAGTGGGTAGGAATGGGGCATTGTAAGGTCTATTGTGACTGCTTCCTGCTGAATTTGTGCATCGTTAGGTCTTGAGACTACTCTTTGCTGATTTTGTGGACATCGAAGAGTTGAGATGCTTGACCATGTCCTTAGGTGGCTGATTACTTTTGTGTTTTTTCAGGCTCTGTGGAACTAGCAAGCTGGCAGCTTGGACCTCGCAAGATGCTGGAAAGGCAGAAAAATTATGTCTGGAAAAAATTTTAGGTCCTGGTGACTAAGGGAAGAGATTCCCAAGATGGAATAGAGGGTTTGGAGGAAGGGGTGAGGGAGGGAATTTCCCAGGGGTTCCCAAGACCAGAAATGATAAGGGAAGAATTAAATGATACTTATTTTGGGTCAGTCTGGTCTGTTTAAATAGGTCCAATTGGCTCCCTCGAGCTTATAAAAAAATGTTTGAAAAAAAATAAATTTTAGACATATTAAAAGCTTATGATTATGATGATATTAGTGTTGGAATAGAAAATGGTGGGGAGGAGGGAGGAAACAAAGGGGGAATTATTAAAAAGAGAAATTATTAGACCCCTCAATGTTCTACCTGAAGCAAATCTTAAGGCACTTGTTCTCTTTAACATCATGGTATTACTTCAACCTCCAGAAGTCACTGCAGTCAGTGATAAACCTGTTACGTCAAAGTCTGTTTTGTGAGTTTTCTGGAGTCTGTGACTGTGAATGTCCCTAAACTTGTTATTGTTTCTTACCACCTGGGCTTCTGGCAATCTTTGTACCTCCAGCTCTATGTTTAGTGATTGTCCCTGTAATAACAGATGAGTGGTTAACTGAAAATTTAAGTATGGCATTGGAGATATAAAGAAGTTGGTAAAGCAGGTAGGAGAAAGAGGAAGAGGGAGAGTATATGGAGGTTTTGGCACAAAAGAGTTGAGTACGGTGATGAAACTTTTACTTTTCTAGAACTGAAGAAAAAGTGGCTGATCTTGGTGTCCTCTGGAATGTAAAGGAGCAGGACCCTGTTTGAGTTACCGTATATGAGGGAATATCTTGAACTGTAAGAGTCAAAGGTTTAAGGTGAGACAGGTGGATCCAATGAGGAAGTCCCTCTAGCTTGGCAGCCATGAGAGTTACAAGAATTAATTTAGAGGGGCCCTGTCATTTAGGGGAAATGGGTGGGAGGTATTGGTCGGGGGAAAAAATAGTACCTGTTCTCCTATTTTAATCAGCGGTGGGCATGAATGAGTACACGGTTGAGGTAATGAGTAGTCGGTAAAATCCCATAATAGAGAGCAAAGATGGGATTACCATGAAGTAAGCAAATGATCAGGAAGGGGAGAAGTTTTAGGTGAGAGGCTGGGGTTAAAACTGGCTGCCCATACATGAGTTCAAAGAATGAGTTGGAAGGGGGGCTTTTGAGGAGAGCCCTATGTCTGATAAGGGCCAGAGGCAAAAGTTTTCCCCACTCAAGGTTAAATTCCTGTAACATCTTAACAAAAACAATTTTTAAGGAATAGTTAATTTGTTCTACCTTCCCAGAATACTGAGGATGGTATAGGATATGAAAACACCAGGGAATGTTAAGAGCCTTAAAGTTTGAAAGATTTGGGAGATAAACTCTGGGCCATTATCCAACTGAAGAGCGGTTGGGATTCCAAATTGGAGGATAATGAATGTTAGGTTGAGGTAGGAGATTTGAGATATTAAGGGGTTGGGCAGGATTGGAAATTGAGTGTGGCGTCTTCTACTAGTGCCACCTGGAGAGAAAGAACACAGGAAGGGGGTAAGGTTCATAAGCCTTTGTAAGTTAAGAGATGGGACAGATTGTGGTGGGAGAAGACAGTGGTGGGTGACCTAAAGGTTAGTTTCTTTGACTCATGAATAAAAAGCTCAGTGGCAGAAAAGAGTGGAGGTATTAGTTTGGCTAATCTCCAAGGATGGACTGCAAAGTAAAATATCATCTATGTACTTTTATGAGTTTAGACGTAGGGAGAGACAGTGAGAGTAGATCAGAAGCTAAAGCCTGGTGTGGGCTATCCTGGAATCCCTAAAGAAGAACAATCCAGGTGAGCTATGTGGAGAGATAAGTGTCAGGGTTAGTCCAGGTGAAGGCAAAGATATTTTGAGATTGAGAGCTGAGAGGAATATAGAAAAAAAACATACTTGAGATCTAGAACTGAGAAGTGGGAGGTTCCTGGAGGAATTGTGGAAAGAAGTGAGTAAGGGTTAGTCACTACAGGATGAAGAGGGACCACTGCAGAGTTAATGATCCAGAGGTCTTGAACCAGGTGATAGGTTTCATTAGGTTTTTTTTTAACAGCAAGTATAGGGATGTTAAAGGGAAAAGAGATGGGGTGAAGTAGCTTTTTTCTTAGAAGGTCAGAGATAATAGGTTTAAGTTCCCTAAGGCTCTGGAGAGAGACGGGGTACTGAGCTTGGGTAATGTACTTAGTAGGATCTTGTAATTGGATAATGATGGGGGAATGGTGTTTAGAAACAGAGGGGTTTGGGGTGTCCCAGACTTGGGAATTTACCCGAGAGGCTGGTAGAGGAAAAGACACATTGGAGCTGGGAGGTTGGGAGGCTAGAGAGAGGAGGAGAGCTGTTGGTGAGTCTGGGGTAAGTTGAATGGAAGGAGCAAATGAAAGGGAAGCTCCTACTTTTGCTAAAAATAAATAAATAAATAAATAAATAAATAAATAAATAAATAAATAAATAAGTAAGTACTCTTCCCATAAGAGGTACTGGGCAGATTAATATGACTAAAAAATGAATGAGTAAGATAAATACCCCTAAAAACATAGCTAAGTGGTGGGGTCTGCTGAGATAGACAAGGCTGTCCCCCTACCCCAACAATAGGGAAACTAGAAGGAGAGGTAGGCCCCCAGAAATCCCTCAGTACTGAGTTTGTGGCTCCAGTGTCCAAGAGAAAGAAGATGGACCATCCTGATTCTGTGATGTTTACCTGTGCTCCCTGTTACAGATAATGGTTGTGGTTAGGTAAAAGGAACCCAGGCAGCCTTACACATCCATGGCCAGACCTCGAAAGTCAACTTGGGAATTTTCTGGGTTTGATGTCTCCATGCCACGATGTGCACAAGGGACAATAAACTGCTCAATGTCCTTCCCTATGACATCTTGGACATGGTCTTGCAGGAGCAAGATGAGGATGAGGGTATACTCGGGCCCAGTGACCAGTTCTACCCCATTTGAAACACAGGCCTGGTGGTTCTCCAGCCCTGGAGGGGGGCAAAGGAGCAGCATAGACAGCATGGATCAGGGGATCTGTTACCTCAGCTGGTTGGGAGGCCGTGGCTAACACATGACAGTGATGATTGTGGGCTTTGTCATTCCTTGCATGGTACACATTAAAAGCCAACTCTAAGACTTCTGCCTGTGGAGTCAATGGGCCTTTCTCCAAATGTCTGAGTTTAGCCTTAATTTCAGGGTAGCACTCAGAAAAAAAATTGAGCCATGAGTAACTGTCTGCCTTCCGTGGTTTCTGGATCTAAGTCAGTATAAACCTCACAGAGCTTTAGTGAGGTATTTCAAAAATGCAGAAGGATTTTCCTTCATATCTTGAATGACCTCTGAGAGCTTATTATAGTTTACTGTCTTGAGGACTGCCTTATGGAGACCTGCCAGAATGCAAGTCAAAAAACCAGTCCCTAGCTAAAATTCTAACTGGGGTGTTATAATCTCAGTGTAATTCCTGCTCTGGGATGCCACTGCCCCAGGGGGTGTGTTGCATGCATGTTGGCGAACCTTGTCTGCACGTAGTCTGGCCTGCTTCCAAACTCACCTGCATTCTTCAGGAAGTAGGTTATTAGATAGGATCATATAGATATCATGAAAGGTGAGATCATAAGACTAGGTAATATATTGGAATTGATTTATAAAAGAGGTAGAATTAGATGTATAGGACCCAAATTTTTCTTCTATATGGGAGAATTCTGAGTGTGAGAAGGGGTTGTGTACCCCAATCAATCCGTCTACACCGGCCACCTCTTGCAACAGGAGAATTGAAACCAGCATGGCTTGGTCAGGGTTGGGTTCCATAATAGCACATGAGCATGTGAGAGGAGGGGTAAAGGTGGGTGTCAGAGCTGGCCAACTGCTATGGCCAGGCACTGAAGAGGAAGAATGATCCGGCAGGACTGATGGAGTAGTTAGTGGAGAGAGAGAGAGAGAGCTGAGGAGGGCAGTGCAGCTTGGGTGGCACAGGTGAGAGCAGAGAGAGGTGGCAAGGCAGGCAGCAAGCCAGTCGGAGGTAAGGGAGCAGAAGTATCTGTCTTTTGAGGTTGGGAAAGTGTGGGTTCCTTAGCTGGGTCCAGAGCAGGAGCTAAAGGAGCAGGAGTAGCTAGCTGCCCACTGAGGTCGAAAAGGTAGGGGTTTGTTAGCTGGGTCCAGAGCAGAAGTGGAGTGTTCTTCTGGCTCAGATGGCATAGCCAGAAACATGTGAGCAAGCGAACAATTTGCAAGAACAGAGAGTTTAGACTTAGAGCTTAGATAGTAAACGGCTTAGATATAAGGAAACTCCTTTCATTTGCCTGTGTGCTGACAGTAGTTAGAAAGCTCCTGTAGAATATTGGGATCAAAGGTGCTGTTAGGCAGCCACTTTAAATTGTTACCTAAATTGTAACAAGGCCATGTTTTCCAACAAAGATGGACACATGTGGAAATCCATAAGTAGGGCTTTAAGACCTGGGGTTTTAGGGTCTCTAAAAAGGCATCCCAGGAGGGAGGTTGGATTGATGGTCTTTAATGAGTTGCTACCCTTAGCTGAAACCATGAACACCAACAAGAAATGGAGATACCACAAGGCTTATAGAAGAATGTCTCCTTTCTATAGGCAGGGTGTGAAACAGTGACACCACAAGCCTATAGAAAGATATCTCTTGTCTACAGGCAGGGTGTTGAAGCCTGACAAGCTCCAGTCAGTGCAACTCAGAGGCCAAAGATGCTAGAGGCCACTCTGAGTGGTCTCTTGTGGTGGGGACCACTGATGAGTGGTCCAAAAGAAAAGAAAAAGAAAAATCCGAGGGACCCTCAGACCCTTAGTGTGTGCAGTTCTATTGCGGTTGGACTACGCTGGGTTATCCAATCATGATTTTAGCTAAGAGAAGCAACCAAAGATGATTGTCAGCAAAGAACTCAACCATAGCCACGAAGGCCATGGTTGGGGCCTGTCCCACTACTTCTAGGAACACCAGAAGATTTCTGGGAGCTCAACAGTCAATTCCTCTGGTTTAGAGAAATGGTTAAGTTGACCAGAATGTAGAAACTCACCAATTTAAGTTGGTGCTGTACATAGAGGTTGCACTAAGACAGATGGAACACATAGTTATTGCAGAAAAAATACCTGAGCCCAACCCTGGGAGAGGGCAAGAGAGCCTCCCGAGTCTCAGGCACCAAAGAAATTACCTGGCATGAGTGAGAAGTAAGCACAGACCATGCAACAAACCTTCTAAGGAGTTTATTGTGGGGGGCGTGTACAGGCCTAGTGAGGTTGGTGTGCAGAAAGAGGGCTGAAGATGGTACATCCAGCTTTTAAAGACTGCCTAGTGCAAGCACACAGGGGGATGACATGGCTATGTCATACAAAGATGGCAGAGCTCACACATGCATGCAAGGGCTCACATAGCTGCATCATATGTCGGTGATGCAACCATGCTGCACATGAGTCATGTGCCCTTTAAGGTCCCTGGGGCTTGTCCTTGTGGCCCTAGAACCCAAAAGTATCAGCCCTGCTGGTGTGGCTAAAATCGTAACAATAAGTATGCCAGAATTTCATTGTGCATTCATTATTCAATGAACATCTAAGTCACTTCTATTTCCTAGTTATTGTGCAGAAAATAACATTATTGGTAACTATCTCTATAGTAGGATATAGAGGCCTTTGATTATATGCCCAAGAATTGTATAGTTGGGTCATGTGGTAGAATTTTTTTTTATTTTATTTTGAATATGTTTGAGGCATTTACACACTGGTTTCTAGAGTGGCTGTATCATTTTGCTCCCACCAAAAGTAAGTGTTCTCTTTTCCTCGTGTCTACACTAACATTTGCTGTCATTTCCACAATATTAGCCATTCTGACTGAGGGAAGAATAAATCTTAAAGTAATTTTAATTTGCGTTTCCATAATGACTAATAATTTTGAACATTTTAAAAAATGTTTATCAGCCATTTGAATTTAATCTTTTGCGATCTCTCTGTTTAAGTCCATGTCCCAAATTTTTACTGAGTTACATATTTTCTTGATGTTATTTTTTAGTTCATTATATGTTCTAGAAGCTAACCCTGTTTGAAATGTATACTGGAATTTTTTTCTATTTTGTAGGTTGCCTCTTCATTCAAGTGATTATGTCTTTTGCTGTAAAGAAGTTTTCTTTTAGTTTCATGTGGCTCCATTTATTGTTGGACTTACTGCCTGTGCTATGAGTTTGTTTCTTGTGACAATAAATTCCTCCTTAAGGGGGAGCCTTGAGTACCAGCCTC